>NW_017306091.1:3601900-3627934 GCF_001594115.1 Trachymyrmex septentrionalis
ATTCTTTTATATAACGCGTTCTGTTATTGGTTATGTTATTGGTAACAAATCAACTGAAACTGATGTGTCGTAGATGATAAGATTCTATTTACAAGCTAAAGAAAAGTCTACGAATATTTTCGAGTAAATAATTTTCAAAATATATAGATGACGAAGTAACTGAGATATATTTAGAAAGATAAAAATGATGACATAATCATACCGTATTATTAATTTGTTCTTGTTGCCTGTCCATATATTTTCTGGGCGTTTGTTTGTAATCTCGCATTTGTTGATTTAATAGTCTGGGAAACTCTTTCAGTTCTGCAATAGCTTTCTTGTGCTACTGTAATAAAGGCGTATCTATTCATTGTTACCAATGTGATAACGCCCAGTCGTTGTAAGTCTTTGCGTTTCGCACGCTATGCTCCACGTCCTTTCGATCCGCCTTCACCGCCTATGATTATCCACATACCGAATCGAATCGTTTCGACTTGGTGATCTTGAACGATACATTACGACTTTTCTCGCGTGCATCGGCCTTCTGGTGATCTTCTTGAGTCCTACACTGCCTATTGGCATACCAAAGTTCGAAGTTTCTTTGCTAAGGCTAATCGTTTTTTACCAGAGCCACTTTTAGTGTAATATTAATTTTTTTTTTTGTTATTTTAAAACTTTCATTTTTATTAATCAGATATAAATCAGGATAAATTATATATTTAATAGTATAATGGCTCAATATAATTTAAAAGCAAGTTAACAGAAAAAGGGACGAGCCAAAAACTTGACATGTAAAAATTGATGAATAAATAAAAGTCTTAATAATTATAAAATTTAATAACATGCCCCGGCTAACAACAACAAACGTTTTGATTACAATCGAATCATTATTAATGTTTACAAATTAAGTCGAAACGGTAAAAAACATAACATAAAGTCGATTGAAGATTAAACATGTAATTCGCATTTTATAACTATATGATTGTTGGTATCAATAAATTAAAAAGGATCTTCGTCTTGTTAGTTGAACGGAATAGTAGCATACGTAAAAGAAAGGTAAAAACTTATATTATGTACGGTCGATGACAAATGAAAATATACTTCGCAATGTCAAGACATCAAGCTGTTGGTATCAGAATCCTCGTCTCATTAGAAAAATTGTACAGCAAAAAAAACATCGGTGTATGAGTATGAGTTAGTGTCCAGAACGAAAAATAACGCATTATAGCTTTCATAATTATAGTTAAGAGTTCAGTCCAAAAAAAATTAATATGAATAAAGTACAATAGACGATGAGAGAAAGATCTATAATGGATAAATATATAAAGTAATAATAGGCCGAGAACGTGTTAATATTTAGTATATGATTTGTTATTAATATTATGATTGTAAATTAACAAATCATACACTAAATAACATTATGGTAAGTAATGTAATAGAACCAAAATAGAATTAAAATAATGACGAAAAATTAACTTTCAACGAATCACAATGCAGGGCTGCGAAGATGTTAATATCAAATTCTGTTAACATAAAAGAAAATACTGTAATTCGAGTATTTGGGACAGTTTCTATCTTCTTCGCTATCATCATCATCGTCATTGCCTCTTCAACGTATTCGTAACAATTTGTTGACGAATAGTTCGCTCTCTACGGATGAGCTCGTGGCTCGCGAAACAGTCTGCGATAAATCCAACTTCCCTGACAAATTACCCTCGAATATCTCAAAGTTGTGAAAACGCTCGTGTCACGTTTCATGCCGCGCGCGAAAATAAAGCAACCGCATGTCGGCGTTGCATCTACCAGGCGCTACTCTCCCCGTATCTTTTCACACGCGGGATTTTCGTCCGATCCTTCCTCTCCGCAATTGCGCTCTCGCCATTTCAGCTCGTTAGGATAACGAGGATCTAATGTCGCATTCGCGACCCGGCCAATTACGCGGTTACGGCTTGAGACACGCATCTTTCGGCACATTCGCGGCTACGATTTGAGGACGCGCTTCAAAAGGGGTTCCGCTTATTAGCCGGAAATTTACATTTCGCTGGAATTTTTCTATTTTCGGCATTTCCTCATAGCCCCAAGTCGTAGCGCACGACGTGAACATCTGTTGTCGCTCCGTTCCGCACGATTTACATCGATTATGAGAATCGACTTGGGAGCGAGCTCGATTTTCGTCAAATCGATATTCGTGACATCTCTGATATTTAACACATATTTAAAATAGAAAAACTTTTGACTTCCGTCGAGCGTATGATTTAGAAAAATAATATGTAGGAATATATACTTGACACTTTTAACATGCATGAAAAAAAGATCGATTTTGCTAAAATATTAATGCTAATATTATGCTAAAAATTTTGTTAGATCTGAAAATAATTTTGTTGGGACCGTCGGAATAATTTTATATAAAACGCTCGAATTCATTGCTGCAATATCTAAAAACTTTTTGCAGCATTGCTCGTCGCGCTTCAACTTCCCGCGTCAGATAATCATTTTGATGATCCAACAAAATTATTGCATGCGTGTCTGTTGAAAAATGTTCATTTTTTAAATAGAAGCACAATATAAAAACAGATGCAAGTTAATTAAATTTAAATTAGAGACGATGGATCATTTTCTTTCTCTCTCTCTCTCTCTCTCTCTCTCTCTCTCTCTCTCTCTCTCTCTCTCTTTCTTTCTACCTTGTGAAACTGGTAGATATAAATTTTATGATAAAGAGTTTAAAGCGACTCATACTTTTCCTAATGGCATCGGCTCGCGAATTAAATCGCGAGGACGTGACGTCTTTTGAGGCCGACAATGAGCATTTCGTCGTGCAAGCGAGTAAGCTCGAATTTCTTGCGGCGCGGCACGAATGTCTCGTGACGCGGTCCTTTAAGACTTGCTTTTCCTCGCACGAAGTGATCTATTGGCGAACCATCTGGCCGCGCGTCGTCATTGGGACGACGCATTTACGGGCAGCTAAGTGGCTTTTACCCGACTTTGGTTCCCGAAAGCGCGACAATAAATTTCGGTTCGCCGCTCGTGCCATCCGCCTTTAATTTGACGGGCCGGAACCTCGTTACACTCGTTAGCGACAAACGGAGAAGGAGGAACGAAAGCACAGCGGGGAAAAGCGCTGGAACGATCCGCGAGTCTTTTTTCATGATACCGAGAAAAAGCTTTTAAGATGGAACGGTCGTTCTTAATCATGCGTCGCAAAGATCAACATTTAAACGTATGTGCATCTGTGAGCATCGAAAAGGAAATATATTTTTAATATAAATACATCAAAGAAGCAACGGGTAACCCACTCTTTTAAGTTGAACAACATTTTCTTTTATTCTCAACTCCCACATGTGGCTGTAAATGTAAAGTAATCCATTTCTGTCATAAATTACTTGGCTTCAAAGTAAACAACGTTCATATTATGTATATGAGATTCATGGGTGTGTGGATTGCACTCACAATTTATAAATAGTAAACTGAATTTTTCAGTCAAATTTAATACATTTTTTGAGTTAAATTATTTTATTGCACTGTTTCAATCAAATTGAAGTAGGAACAATAGCAATCGATAAAAATGATTAAAAGTAATTGAAATTGGGTATTTTGTAACATTATGTAAATTTAACTAGTGCAGCTGATAATTGATAATATCGAGATATATCGAGAACAAAAAATAGTATATTTTTAAACTCTGCTTGAATTGCAAAAACAATTCACAGAACCTTATCGCTGAATTAAATTCCGATCAGAGCTTCACACGTGACTCGAATCATGTCGCATTGAACTGTTGAAGCTAAAACGAATTGTATCGTTATAATTGAAAATTATTAGGTTGTTCGGAAAGTAATTTCGTTTTTTCTTATGAAAATGAAAGACGATTTTCAATCAGACGCGTTTCAAATGATCATGAACGGTCGAATTCGATCAATTTAATCTCTCAGCGATCTCACGAGTTGTTATTCGCCGGTTTGCATCAATTAATGCCTTTATTGTGTCTTCATCAGCTTCAACTGGCCTTCCAGAACGTGGTGCATCTTCAACATCAAAATTGCCGGATCGAAATTTTGCAAATCAGTTTTGGCACTGGCGTTCTGTCAATACATCTTCTCCATACACATCGGATAATTTTTTTCTTGCTTGAACAGCATTTTTACCTTTTTGATAGTAAAAAAGTAAAATATGCCGAAAATGCTGCTTTTCACTTTCATATTTGATAGGGCACCAACCAAAAACTACTGCGTAGAATCAATCGAACTTTTTTCACAAGCAAGCCTTGCTATATCAGCTGTCAAAATATATAATGATTATGCGGCTTAAGTGTGAAGTTGGCTGTGAAAAAATACAATAAGTCCTCTGTTGGGAAAAAAACGAAATTACTTTCCGAACAACCTAATACAATTGAAAATTTGGGTTACGCGATCATTATGGTAGCGTTAATTTATCTCCAATATAAATAAACCGCGGTGTAATTCCGATGTTTCGTAAAATATTATTATATAACGCTGGGCTCTAATAATGATTCCGGTCTCCATCGTAGGAGACCGGGATCATAAGCTCCCGGTATATTTCTGAGCGTGCAATTAACGATGGACAGTTTCCGGCCGTAACCGAAAACTGGTTCATCGCGCAACGCGCGAGAGTTCACGCGAAACACGGTAGTACGGTAATGCCGCAGCGGCTGATATTGTAATAAACGGACTGCGCGCGAGGCACCGCAGCCATTAATTCACGTGGATCGCGCAAGGCGAGGTGGTGGTCCGCGAGGGTATAAGAAGGCGAAATTTAGTGAGCCACTGGTGGGAACGTACAGACCTCTAATGGCCATTCCGATGACTACGGTTCCCGACCACAGTGGCAATCCCCTTCCGGTCCCGTTCCCCAAGGTTCTCTCTTCGGCGAGCACGGTCCCTCGCGCTGCGTCCCTTACACGTTCTAACTTCGTTCTCCGTCCCGCCAACTCCATCCCTTTGTCACTCCTTCTCACTTCCTATCCGAATCCCTCCTCCCCCAACCTCTCGTCCTATCCGACCCGCGTATGCAATGGCGTTCCAGCAATTACGCATCGCCGCAGTTAAATACAATGGCCAGGACAACGACTCTGTAATTTATCCCCGGTTTGGGCCACCGCCCCGTGCGTTTGTTTTCAACGACGGTGGAGGTCGTCGTTGCCCCTTCCGCGCGCGCGTTCCGCGACCATTCGACCCCATCCACCGTTCGCCACGTTTAAATTAATGATAAGTAATAACGCTGGTGGACGCGTCTGGATCGTAAAATACGGACCGGGTGATTATCAGCGGATTATACAAAAAAATATCACGTCCAGCAAATTGTTTCTCGTTTATAAAATTAACATAGATGATCTGACAGATGAATAATCACTGTTTAAAAATTAAATCTACATTTACGCGGTGTAAACGCGTTCAGGCCGTATGTGTATTATATCAATTGTCAATTGTGAATCATCACTATATCATATGGGCGATAATCAATGGTTCTCCGAATTATTCCATCATGGCACACCCATGAATCTCTAATGACAGAGACCGTCGTTATTCAGTCCCGTTTCTTCAGCATTCAAGTTTACGATGATTAATAATATATTACACGCATAGATGCATATATTTAAAACACGCGTCGATAAAAGCCGAACATGCGAATTTGCAAGTCTTACGAGCTCACACGTTACTTACTTCCTTTTCGTCGTAATTAATTGACGTATGAGTCGTTAAAGAATGTCGATTAGCAAATGGACGATCGATGTTTAAGGTATTAAAGTCTCTAATTACTTTAATGATAATAAAATGCGATAACAGGACGTACCGCAAAATAGAAATTTATAGCATGATTTCTTGCGTTCTCATGATGATTAATAGTTATAATGCTCTTTTATGTCTAATAACAGTTAACAATTAATGCCTTGTACGGATAATTATTGTCTTGCTTCTAATACACGCTGATATAGAATTCTTCTTATACCATTAAACGCTTATATATCTTTAATCGTTTTCTTATTTTAAAAGTGACACACAACTCAAAACGTGATTTTTTTTCATTATTATCGAATGATTCAAATTTTAAGTAGACATTATACTTTTAATCATCTAAAACAAACGAAGATAAATTTTTATAAAGTTACATTTAAAAAATCATTAAAATCATTACAATTCAAAAAAGAAATTTTAAGAAAGATCATCAAAAATGTTACAACTTTAAAAGAAGTTTTTTTAAAAGTTGTGAAACGAAAATGACAAAAAATTATATTTAATCATGTTAAGAATCTATTCTCTTTGCTGATATTCTTCGATTGGTCAATAATATTTTCTGTTGAAAAATAGTTTTTCCCCCTTGCCAGGAAAACTTAGTTTCTTGAATTGGTTAGTTTTGAAGTAACGGAGCGATATATGTTCATAATGCATTACAATTTGATAAATTCGTTTACAATACTTCGAACAGCTTCAGTCGTGTAAAACATGTACGAATGTGTACGTAAAGACTCGAAAAAGATTTTGAGAGATTTCGAGAATTTCCTACATTTGTGTTTTGTATATAAATTAAAAAAAAATCATATTTTTAACGCAAATCAAATAAACGACAACAAAGATAATACATTTGCGCGTAAGAAATACGTTTTTCCGCGTCGAAAGAAAAAAGAAAACAAAATTTAACTTTTTTAAATCTCAAAATTGCTTCAAGTCTCTGTATTACGTCTACATGCACAATAACAGTAATTTCTTTTCATCCCTATAAACATATTGCGATTTTAAAAAACACAACTGAATTTTTTGTTAACTTTATACTGACATTTTTGCAAATATTTATTTTTTATTTTCGACACGTCAGAATTAAGCAACACATGTACGGTATCTTCTATCTATTTCTGACGATCATAATCCTTTCGCAACTGCCGGTAGCTTTGCTATACACGATACCAGAAAAAAATAACGCCCTCGTAAATCCGATCTCTGTGAGCACGTAAACGCATACGTGTGCACGCAATATCGTCTAACAGGTGCGCACCTACATCGCTTATCTCGCGTCGATCGCCACAAGTCCACGTGTGAACACGTTCGAATATTGACGTACCTACTGTCATCCTCGGTCGAATTCCGTTAGAAATACTTCAAAGTCGACGTTTGCCGATTCGCCGTTCTTTCGGAAAAATCAAACTGATTTTAATTAAAGGGAAAAAAACATATTTTATAACAAATATAAAGCTCTGAGAAAAAATATATGATGTAGAATAGCGCATTAACAATTAATTGTACAGTTGTCAGACTCTGGTTCAATAAATTGCAAACAAAAATTTGTAAAATATAATAACAGTATTGATTTATTAAATGTATACGTAAAAAGGGTATTAAATAGCATCGTTTCATAAATTACATCTACTGATTGTATTTTACATATATCATTAAAAAGCATAATACCTGGATTTGCAATCCAAATATGAATAACACGCTAATAAATTCAACGCGCTGGAAATGAAACAAAACTATATAACAGCAGTAATGGGGATCACATGTCTCATTGATCGGACTTCCACTTGAGTATCTCACCGGCCGTGCTCGAGATACCAGACGGCTCGTTAGTTCGGGATCAATTAATACGTCGCGAGGCGTCACCGAAAACGGAAACTTTGAGAGTTTTTTCCTGATTAAACAAGAACGTTTTTCCAAAAACGTGACTTCGTGCGCACGCAAACGTGAAGAACATAAAGAACGTAGGTATGATAATAATGCTAATTAACACGAGGATAATTTTAGTTGAGCGCTTATACTGCAGCAGCATAGCGACATTTCTAAACGCCTCTCGGCGATGTAATTACTGAACGTTTAATTGGCAATTGGACCATTATATCGTTATTGATTTTATTTCTGTTACTTTCGCGTAAGTGCAATGATAGGAGAATAAATTTCTTTAAAATAACTGTACTTCATTCTAATTGGTCATTATTATCATTTTTATCATTTATTGCGTTAAAAGTTATGCGGCTATTTTTTATTTTTATCAGCTGTTCTTTTTAATCTTTCATTTATTACTACTTGAAACATTGGCTGCGTTCAGCAGAAAAAAATAACTTTGCAACTGTTATAAAATTTTTTAATATAATTGGTTTATACATTTAGATCTAATGAGGAGCTAAGACCAATATCGTATTAAAGGATTTTACAACGAAAGTTGCAAAGCTGCTTTTCTGCTGAATGTATTCATTTTTGATTGATAATTGTATTTAATTAATAATCATATCATTAAGTATACGTGGATATGTGAGCAATTTCACGAAATAACGTCAATTCATATTTCTGTTATTTTTGCCATCAATTTTCGAAATTATCTGATAGTTTTTTTTTCAAAGAACGTATTTATATTTGTTTCTTTCATATAAAGCCAAAATGCAATGGACAAAAGATGACTATTAACATTGTTGTTATACTTTAGCATATATTAATTAAGCATTAAGCAATGCAGTCTGAAAGCTTAGATTAGACTTTACTGATTTATTAATACAATTATTGTAAGATATTTTCTATTAATTTCAGTATTAATTATAGTACTCGTTTTTTTGATATTTATTATTAATACCAATAAGGTTTGAGAAATAAGGAAAAGATGGAAGAGAATGCGGATGTTGAGAGTAAAAGATTTTTTACTTCGATTTAATTGGCGACGAAGTATAAGCGGATTACATGGAATATTATAATCACTTATATTGCGAAAAACACTGGGATATATACGTTATACGTACTTTCTCTATCTAAGCTGTATAACATATGTATCTAGACTTGTATATATGTATAAGAATGAGGAATATACAATGTGAGATCGTTTCATGCAGTGATATAATAATCGCCATCTAATCTCTAATATATATATATATATATATTTATCTTACATATAAACAAGAGCACAAATTATCATTATATTATTTACACACTATATACAAATAAATAACTTACACTTAAATTGACAGGAAATTTTTTTCGCGAACTAACTGAGAATCCTATCTATATATGTATATAACTAACCCTAGTAGCAGTATTGGCTCGGTATATCCCCAATGCTTAACAAATGTATCGCCAATAAATGTTTAATTACTACTAGGGAACAAATATAAGATCAAAATTAGTAACAAGCACACACTAGATTTAATTTTCAGATCAATTCATACGCTAGGATAGTTTTCTTCATACCAAAGCAATCTCTTGACTCGTGTTTAAAAATGTTAAAGTATACGTACGTCGTACACAAATGCATTTTTTTTTTTGTTAGAAATTGACAATAGATAATAGATAAAAACTATCGCAAAATTCTCTATGAGAATACAATATTTATCGAATTATTTAAAAAAATATTGGAAAATTGTTAATTTTCTTTTAAACACTTTAAGTATACTTTTATAAAGTAAATATAATTTCGTTTATTCAAAATTATTTCAACTCACTAAATACTTATTTGGTTGAAATACGAAAATGTTAAAGCCGGGCAAATAATTTTTTAAGATATTTTATAAAAATTTTTTCGCTGGTTTTTGTTTTATAAAAAAAAAACATATCCTATTTATCATTAAGCATATCGATCTTACTTAGCTATCAGTTATACCCCGTTCAATTGCACTATAAAAGCAGAATTTCATTCTTCATTACTGGTTTCGTTTTTCCTCCCGTCCTGTCCTCAGTCTTCATTCAATCATAATGATTGTTATATATTCGGCATTTCTTCATAAATAATACTTTATTGACTTTTTCCTCGTCGACTGCGTTCAACACTGACGACGGCTTTTAAACGCGGCCGCATGTCATTCCAGTCTCTAACTCTTCGTTTCGTTACTGCTATTTGAATTTATGCGAGTCTCAATGATTCCTTCCGGTCACAATCTCGTCGCTATCCTCCTCATCCACCGGCACGGTGGAATGATTGTAAAGGCCTTGCGCCATTAGCTGGAGGGCCAACGGATTTTTCTGTCCGCTCGCCTTCTTGATCTTCGCCCGCTTATTCTGAAACCAGATCTTGATCTGCGCCTCATTCAAGCTCAGGTCCCGCGAGAGCTGCTGCCTCCTTCTCTCTGTCAAATATCGATTCTCCGCGAATTCCCGCTTCAGCCTGGCCAGTTGTTCGGCGCTGAAGGCCGTTCTGGGCCTCTTCTCTTCCGGCGGGTTGCTCTTGGTGCTCTGCGTACGTTTCACTCGTCTCGTGCGCGGTCCTAAAATGACAAAAGAAAGCTCGCATTAATCTTCAAGCGCGTACTTTTGTGACTGAGGTTCGAGACGGTGAGACAGGCGGCATTATCACGGGGAAAGTGGGCGTTCTCATCAATTTGTCCACACACCATCGTGATTCAGCGTTTTCGCGACAACGAGAGAGCGGGCGCGCGCGCGCTTGTTCGCCTTGTAAGAAGGAACACTTGAGGGATAACTGTATCTGAGCAACCGCTTTGGAATTTAGCGAAGGCGGAAATAGTTCGTCCGACCGTATCGCGGCGTATTTGAAAATGACACCTGCATTCGCACGTGAAATGTAATTTTTGTAACCCGACCGCTAATGTCTACCGTTTATATTTCTCGTACGACATAACATAAAATACGATTACATTATTAAAAAGTCAAGGATCGAGTCATGTCCTTTCCCGCGTTAATGATCGGAATTTTGCAACTTTTAATCGCGATAATGAGTATTCCAATCACTCTGCGCAGCTTCTCATCGGAGGTAACGTTCGTCGCCGAGAGTATCCTGAGCGTTACACGTTTCTGATTTTTATTTCAGATAGATAACGCAACTATGTAGAGTTGGAACACATCCGCGTGCTTCAGCACACGTTGCAGTTATCGCCGATACGATGTTATTATTATCGGGTAAATCCATCGTTTCAGCTGTTTGTAATTTAAAATATATCTCTACGACATAAGACATAATTATTATCGATAGTGTGTAAAATACATGTAATTATCCGCATTATATCATTACTTCTGAAAAAGTCATATGTTTCAATACGTAGTAATTTAAAAAAGATATCTGATCGTTTCACATACCGATAGTAAATGTTTGCTAACATTATCATCGTTAAAAATACCAGACATTAACTCACTGCAAGAAAACGCAACCACGCTCTTTTTGCCGCAGCCCTTCAGTTTTAATCAGAAATAATAAATGGCGACCCATTATTGAACTATATGTATGACAATTTCTAATCTATTGGTGTTCAATCTCTTGTCTTACGTATTTTTCCAAGAAATTTCTTATTTAACCGCGGACTCCTACTGTTTGCGGCGCGACGGAAACACACAGCGGGAGATGCGAAAAGGGTCTAAACGGACTCCTCGAGTTATTAATGAAGCGAAATATTTTACAGATTTACAATCTGTAAAAATAAATTATTGCAAGTACAAATATATATATATATATATATCTTCACTTCGAATGTGAATACGATTTCATCGAGAATTCGCGAAAATACTGCGTGACACATCAAGCGAACAACTTATTAATGCTTGGAATGCTGCGACGTCAGAGCGTGATAATTAACTGATAGCGACTCAAACAGGAACAAAAGATTTTATGCTCTCGGTTTTTCGAAATATTTGCAAACCTTCACGATCATGAAATCAACGAGCTGTCGAGGAGCTCGAATTGCAAATAATAATGCAAATTTTAATCAGTTTGCTTTGTCTCAGCAATATATACGAACAGTGTCTTGATTAGAAAGTCTGATACCGAGGTAAAGACGATCTAAGGAATAAAATATGTTCTTATGAATATGCCGATTGCTCACAAAAAAAGTGAGTACAATGACGTTGAATTTCTTAATTGTGTAATTTGCAATTATATTAAGCTTGTATCTACTATAATATCTCTTTTCTAAAAGTTAAATGAATTTGCTAAAGTGATATATCTATATTGATTCATGCAAGATTTATATTTGTTTCTTTCTTTTTTTCTACTATCATTAAATGATACAAAATGTTACATGAAACCGCACTCAAGGGTTAACGCTCGACGATGAAGAGGCTCGAGGAAGATAAGTGGGCGATCCTCGACAATTAGTAACGAGATTATCGGATCGAAACTCACGGACCACCCCAAGTATAAGAAAGGCCGGTGAGTATTTAGCTGTGAGAGAGAAAGAGAGAGAGAGAGAGAGAGAAACGAAGAGTCGTAAAAAAAGGAAGCGACAAAGAAAAGCAGAAAAATGGCAGCGTCGTATGTGGGGCAGTGATTACAGAGGGTAGGGTTTGTAGAATGTAGGTTTCTACACAATTAAGTTCTGCGAACGAGCGCAGGTGGCGTCGGGCCGTACGTTAGCTTCACCTAGCTATACTTGCAATTAGATGTACCGATCCTTTCGTATAAAGTTCCGTGATCTCCTGCACAGAGCGTAATAACTTATTGCGGTAATATCGAACGGCGGGATAGACATTAGGCCCGTATGTTGGCCATCGCATAATTTATTTGTGGAGCAAACTGTTATCTAACACGAACGCGTAATTAGATACTCTCTCAAGGCAGAGATCACTGCAATTTGTCGACGAGGCGTCGCGGATAATCACGACTCGCGTCCGCACGAGTTGGAGTCCGCCGTTGGCGTGGAGTTCGCGCGAGCGATTAATCATTTAAATAAGTTCATCGATACGCGATCGCTCCGGTTACGATCATGATCTCGGTTACATCGCGCCCTCCTTATCTCTCCTGTACTCGTACCATTAGGCATCACGTTCTCCATTCGCGCCGCATTCGTAAAAACTTCGGATTTTATTATTTTATACTTTCCCTTTTGTTCTTTTTTTCGTTAAAATGAATAGAGTCGCTAAACCGAGGAAGTATAATTCACGCAAAAGGATCGCGATGTGTATATGTAGATGTAAAAGAGCAACAATTACACGCAAAAACTACCGTTAATCCCGCAGAAATACGCGGAGTGACTTTTTCCTTGATCCGTGACTTCCAGGTACATGGCCAGCGATAAACCCGGACGAAAGCTACGTGTTTTGCTTGGGAAAAGATTTTTACTTATCTTCATGCCGCATAATTTTTCAAATCCTTCTGTAGGGATTTTAATTAACGGTCGGATTTTGTAACTGGAGCGCATTATGGAGCGCATAAGTGAACAAAACATCTTGATAGACATTTCCGACGTTGCGACCACGCAAGTTCTTCTTGCATGTGCAAAGCTAAACGCAAAGTCACGTACCACGCGCACGGAAAATCTGATGAATTTCTAACTTTGTTTGTTTTTTAATGTGCATCGTTAGAGACGTACTAGTTTAGTAATCAAACTCGAAGTTAATACCTGCGATGAGGTAATATGTTATAAATAAAGTTAAACACGATCTTTCTATTTTTCTTTTATTTGTAAATAAGATACCATTTTTTATTGTATCGATTATTTACTCCACAATTATACGAAAAGCATTTTCTGAAGTATATACAAATTTAGTTAAATGTAGATCTCAAAATAATTTTATTAAATCATTATGTGTGAAATAATTATGTTTTGTTTTAATTCAAGATGTTTGTGTTTTTGTTCAACCTCGTCGTTGAACAGTTGTCTAACAAAATTATTTTCAGATCTACATACATTTATCTAAATTTTTAGATATTTTGAATATCTGAAAATTATTTCTTCTGTGTATATATTGATTTTTTACGTTAACAGAAAGATGTCTATCGAATTTAGCCTACCAGAGCTTGGTCTGTCCGAGTATCTGGTGCAGTATACCCAAGCAGGCCACAACTGGCCGTTGCTTTGTTGATTTGTCGATGTATTACTTCCACCGGATGTATTGTCGCCGTTTAGAGACTCACTGCCGTTTGTGGATGACGTAGAACACAAGGAGGCTGGACTGGTAACCGTGCTACTGGTGACTGAGCTCCTGCTGGATGCGAGACTTTCTAAACTGCCGCTCCGACTCAGTCCGTTTTGCCTGAGCAAGGGTGACGTAAAACCATGGCGGGATGGAAAAGATCCTTCCTTTTCTTTGTGAATCGACTGCGGTGACAATCGGGACGATAGGCTGAGATCGCGCGGAAGTGGAATTGGGCTGCTTTGTGGTAATTGTAATGATATAGTAGAAGCAGGTTGTTTCTCATTCAGAATGGCCTTGCGACCGAAATCTGGCCTGAGAATGTTAACAACGCTAAAGCGCAATGGTGCCTCGGTTTCCTGCTGGCGATCCGGCGGATGATCCGGCTGTTGCGGTACTACATGGCTCTCTGGCGACGACACATGGTGACGATGATGGTGGTGGTGATGGTGACTGGTGAGTCGTTGTCCCAATCGCAAACCATACGTCGATTCCATAGACACAAGTGCCACGCTCATTTTTTTAAATAAATATCAAAATATTTTTGTCCTATAAAATAAAACAAAAAGTTACAATAACACTATGCTGTTGCGGCTATATTAAGAAGAAAGCACACGTTTTCACTGTCCACTGTTGTCAATGAGCCGCATTGATTAAAAATCTGCCATTGTCACGATTGCAAATCTCTAAATTAATTTTAACGAAAGTCTCTCGTATATACACTATTCACGTATCACCAATATCGTGCCAAGTATTCCATGCGCTGGATCCCTCAAAAGCTAGCACGAATTCCTTCGTGATTACACGTTCTTGTAATTCACAGTTCAATCTTCAATCGATCCTTAAAAATTGTCGAATCCATTATAATAGTTTCGAACATGTCGTAAACGTATTGCAAAAAGGACGATGTAGAAGCTCTTAGAAATATTCATGCGTCCAATATGGTCTGGTACTCGGCTCGTGTTAATTATCGGCTCGTCTTTGGAGCCGGTCCAAGTCGAGGACTTCTGCTATCGGCTTTTCCCGAGGTTTCCGAGTACTCCAGCGAGTGCTGTGACGGGTCTGACTGGCTGTCCATCCGTCGCTCAGTGATGTCTAAACTAGGGGACTTGGGGTCCCTACTTACCGCCTGTCCCTCCTCACCCCTGTCCCTTCACTCCTCCTACGCCACAGTCCGGAGTGCAGTGCACTAGACACCCTCGATTGTATCTCTATTAACTCTTCGGTCAAAAGCTCCGCCCACTGACGGTAAGGTGTACCGTACTCCCTTCCGCTTGTCGTCATCCCCACCGCCAATGGTACGGGTAGTAGGGGACCACGCTCACGAATTTCCTGCGGATCAATGTTACAAACACCTTCCTCCAGGCTCCCAGTTCCGCAACGAGATTCATCTCTCTTTAATTTCACACTTTTGCCATAACCAGTCAATTAATAGACTAGTGGAATTTAGTTCTCGTTCCACACACACACATTGATATGAGTCAAAGATTCCATTTACTATTATATTACTATATTTATGTATTATAGGTTTCATTTAAATGTGCAGATTAATTATGGAGAGGCTGAACCGCGTTACTTACAACTTAGATGATATACAATTTAATTTTGACACATGACATCACAAAAATAGCTGTGTGAAAAAAAAAACAAAAAGAAAAACACATAGTTTTTAATATAACATATGATACTAGAACATATCAATTTTATCATATAAAAACTTTGTCATATGCTATTACATTAAAACGAAGCTACATTAACGAAGCTGTATAAATCTCATTTGATATAAACATTTTAAACAAAATTATTTCTGGATTTATATATATCAACTTCTATTTAAGAAATTGCTACAAAAACAGATAAATAGCTGCTGCAAAATATACTCTGTACGAAATTTTGTTTACAAAGATTTACAGTCCATTTAACATTGTACACACTTGGAGGAATATACGAATATCCGCGCCACTGCGAACAATAACGAGAATACCCACTTCTCTCCGCCCCATTTGAGTTTTCCCCACCAGTCCAACTAACAGGTCTCGCCCACGTCCTTGCCCCTCCTCTGGCATACCACGCCTACTTTGCCACCCCTCCCACTGTGTTCTACCCACTACTCCATACTTTTGTTCGTCCCCACCGCGGCAGTGTTGCCGACCCGGTCAACCCGGTTGAAGTCGACTAATTCGTTTCTTCAAGCCGAAGAACGCTCTCCTTCTTTTTCTCCCGACTCTTCCCTTTTCATCCCAGACATGGATTTTTATCGTCGCGCTTCGGAATCGCTTCATACAAAAATTTGCACCATCGGTACCATGATCCTCTATTATTCTCCTTTTTTCTAGTCCCGACGGCTTTGCGACAGTTAACGAACAAATGTATTACTCACCCTATGACAGATGCTGTTCCCCTCTCTGTTCCTTTTCCATTGTTCTTTATCTTTCTCTTTTACCCTACATCTATGCATACGCATAGTTTTTTTTTTTCTCTATATATCTCACAATCAGCGTAACTTATTCCTAGATCGCTTAATCGTACTAACGCTTCAGAGAGAGAAACAACTGACAAGAGAGAGACGGGGTAATTTCGAGCCTTTTGTTTGGTACTTTACGTGGCTTTACTTACGTGCAGCTACCGTGTAATGTACCTTCCGCAATCAGTTCTGCTTCGTAAATCTTAGCACGCATCGCATTTGAATATTTAAAAATTCAAAGAGCACCTTCAGAATACTTTATCAGAATGCGTGAGATCCCGAAGTACCTCCATGGTATTTGTGGAAAGGCGGAAACTGTTAACACGACAAATGTAAAACAAGTGGCATTATCTATCATCTGACGTATTTTCCGAGATCATAATTTTATTCTCTATATTATACGCAATTGCACGATTATCAGAAACCAGATTAAATCGACGTTCAAGACTTTTTGTTCGTCGTGCTGTTTTTTGCTCATAGTGCGATCATCACGTGGAATAACGATACTCTCGTCTGTTAATCAACGGAACAAAATTACGGTCATTAGCTCTTTAACGTCTAATCGCGTATCGGATGTTCTTCCTTCGAAGTGTTATTCAGTCCTGTCATGAAAGCAGCGAGACTACGCATTAGAAACACGCAATATATATGTATAAGGACTCGTCGTTAAAACGGCTGCAATTAAAGCCCGTAACGAAATTCGCCTTGCGATGTAAAGGTCGCACGCAATAAGTCAGGTGTTTCGCGCGGTAATTGGCGGAGACAGTCGACCCGCCGTTCACGCCTAGAAGAACACGCTCAGTCGATGCAACGACGCAAAAATGAGAAACCTGTAGAAACATCCAGGAGACGTGCACAATTTGCAAATTTAATGAAACTCCGCATATACGTTATAGCTAAAGTAAAAAAGCAGTAAAAGATAAGTTTAGAAATATTTATAAAATCAAGATTATGTAGAATAAATATAAAACTGCTTATTTTATTAATTAATTAGACATAAAATGACATTTCAATGGAGAGAAAGAAAATATTTTTGTTGTATATATGTATAGAGAGAGAGAGAGAGAGAGAGAGAGAGAGAGAGAGAGAAAATAATAATAATACCTACTTTGGCACAGTTAAGAATTGAAAAATGCTTCTTTTTCATGAAATATCAGGTGCATATTTTTACAACTTTTTCTATGAAAAGATTATCATCCGATGCTATCCATGAGATAATTTATGCATCATTTAAGAAATTCAAAATATTTGCAAAGTAATCAACTTTAACTAACTGTTTTGTACCAAGTATGTCAAATTGATAGAATGTGTAAGAAAGTATGTGATGTGTACTGAAGTAAGATTTTAAATGGAAGTCATTAGTGTACTCGCTTAACAAATCAACATTTTTATCAGCAAAATCGATCATCATCCGCTTGGATTTCGCCTTATGTAGAATGTCATAAATTATAGGGCGATTTTTTACGCCAATTATTGCCTATATATCAATGGCCTTCGAATAATATCACAATGTACCATTGTGAAAGACGTTATTATTTATATCTTTTTCCATTAACATACCGCTCGTCTTATTTAATTACTCCTGCTGCTAATCTTACAGTTTTTAAATAAACCACTCGCCAATCAACGTAACATAGCAATATATCATATCACATTGACTTAAAGTAAGTTATTTATTTAATAAAAAAAAACAAGTGCATTTACATTTTTTGATTATACAAACATGAAAATAATAAAATATCTATTAATAAATGACTGACATCAATAGAGTGCAAAATTAAAAGATATGCACATATATATTTTTTTTTTACATATTTTTGCATATTTATTACTTACATGTTTATTATTTTCTTACATATTTATTACTTAATTTTCTTTGCTTCACTTTTGCGTTCCTGTCAATCCCGAATGTACGATTACTTCCATCATATCAGGCTCATTACATTAAGGTACGCTTAAAGCTGAGAGAAAATTATAAATTTCTTTTTAAGCAATGAACAGGATAAGAGAGAAGGTACCGCAATTCTCTGTGATTATCGTCCGCGCCGCTGCAACAACTGACGTGGCTCCCCCGAGGTGTACCTTTTATACCCGTCTCAAGAACTGGCGTCCTCAGTCGCCACAATATAGACTATAATGTCGGAGAATTGTGCGTCCGCCCGTTTTACGTTCTCTCGTCCTTTCGCGTAAAGACCCAAAATTCCAAGAAAGAAAATATACAATTCCCTGTGACGGACGCGCGACCGATTTGGATGGCAGATACCTTTTTGCCGCGTGAACGCGCGCCCTTCGTATCCTTGTCGATGACTGGCTTCTGTCGGCTCGGTTTTTTTTTTGACCCGACAAAAGACGATTTCCTTTGTTTTCTCTTGTCGCAAAATCTGCAAAAGAGAACGTAAGATCGTCGTTACAGCCGACGGTTTTATTAATGGCCACACCTACAGAGACACCAGCTGCCACGTGAGCCGCAGGGCGATCATTAGTGGCGCAAGATCGCCTCGTGTAGAGACAATAATAGAGATAGCAACCATAAATACCTACAACGTGTCCATCTATCAATAGCGTCTAGCCAAGCCAAGTTAAGTTTCAAATATTTCCATATGAGATTATCGGACTAATGTGAGAATCAATTGTACGTACTGATTTACCAAACCCCACGGAAAAATTTCTCTTTTATTTTTTAAAGTAAGTATGTCATCATTAATTGACGAAGAAAGATGTTTAATGAAAAATTATATTACCAGGAAAAAATGCAACAAGACATAATCGTATAATCATAATGACCTTTTATGACGTTTCATGCGTTATTTTTCATTGATAAAGATATATACTATTATATTTAACGATACATTATACGCTCTTATAATTCTACTTTATTCTTAATAGCTATTTATAAATCTTAAAATTTTTTCATTAAAATTTACGAAAAAATTTAAAAATGATTTACATATACTAATACTCTTTACTAATCGGTACGTTCATATCAAACACACTTTGAAAATCGGCACAAATGTAGCGTGACTACAAAGAAATCTTCAATCATTGTTATAACCCATATGTCATTCAATCGCAAATTATAACTCACAGGATTATTGGCCGCGTCATCAACGCGGTTCAGACGTAGATTATTAAAAATGCTCCTATTCGAACTGCCTGCCCATTGCTTGTTATATACATTGAAGCAGAGGCAAATCACCAAAATGCAAACCTTAATCCCCCTCGTTAGAACGCGCGCGATGCCGCGAACGAGTCCGCGAAGCCTGTCGAGAGAAAACGCCTACGGCGAGACCAATCGCCGCTCTGGGACGTCAGGGATTGATTGGGTTTTTCGTCTCGCGAGTCGTCCCCCTTCCCAAAAAGCGAGCAACGAGACGCGCGGACCTAGCGCGCGGCGATCATTATTCCCCGAGCGCGATTTGTAAACGGGTTCTATTTATGGCACTGCAAACTCTATAATCAGCCGCCGCAGGGGCGACGACTTATTTAGAATAATTAATGCGGGTACGACTTCGTGAACCGGTCCGCGGCCAATCCGCGCGACGGTTATCCTACCACTCGTCTGTTAGAGGGGAAGCGATGGGCGGGATCAGACTCAAGTACCCGCCCCTCAGAAGAGCCTCGCATGCAACTTCGCGTGCAGCCGCAACCAAGGGACTCTAGCCTCTGCAACTCCCCTCTTCTCTTTCCGTCGCGACTTCGTCCACGGTGCTTTTTTCGGAGCTGAACGATATTTTCTGGAGCAACGCAGAATCCTACGCGTAATCATGCGCGCGCGAGAAAGAATATTGCGCAAAGCTGTTTTATCATCCTTTGTCTGTGGTTCGTGAAGTTGAACTTTTAGTACAATCGTGGCAAACTTGGGCTGACACATACACGTGTATTTTCTGTTGTGAAGCTTCAACAATTAAACAAGTTAAAAATGGTTTTGCTGTTAAAAATCGGTACTTGATATCGATAATTCTACTTTAATCGTGTGCCTTGTGTAGATTGCACATTGGAAAGTGCATATACGTATAAGAGAAGCTTGTGAAATTCTATTACACCTATTTCAAATTACTCTAAATTCTTTAACATCTAATTCAATGCTAAAATAACTGAAAAATTGTACACTTGTTGCAAATACTTCGCACTTATTACAAAAACCGTCGAAAACTAACTTTGATTTATCTATATTGTTCAATGAAAACGCAAATTTTACTGGACAAACAAGAATCAAATTAAGACAATGATTCTAACGTAAATATCTTTCTAGCACGCATCGATTGCCCACCCTTCTCTCGTACATTCTCGCAGCAAATCACCATGCCAGACGAGCATAGTCCTTAGTAGTAGGGTAATAATAAGGTCCACACACACACACATATACTCGCGCGCGCGCAAACGGTATACATTCGTGCTAAATATGCGATCAATCGAAATGATCGACGAACGAGCGAGCGTCCGACGGCCGGGGTGACAGACGAGCGTGAACGCCGAATAAATGGTACAGCGGAACGGAGAACGTGGAGTTCCCCTTAATCTAGTTTATAAACACACCGGGACCACACCCACTCTCGCTCGTTCCACCCTCGATAATGTTTCCACAACGGTGTTTTCCGCGGGACGGGGAAGCACTATTTGATATGGCAGGGCGAGAGGGCCGGTTGAGATAATGTACACCCGGTACATGCGAAGATAACCGCACCCCAGGGATGCCCTGCTGCTTATGAACCGTTCTAACACGATGGGGAACCGCAAAGCATTCCTCGCGTACTGATTTATCGGCGGGGAGGTGATAAACGAGGCGAGTTCATCTTGCCGGGCCACACTCGCGTTCAGTCCTCCGCGGAAACTGTCCCGCCAACTGCTCCGTGAAAGCGTGCCCCGCAGCCACCAGTTTGTGCTCTATCATCCTTGGATTGCATTGGAGTACATTCCGTTTTCAAACTTACGCGCTATAAGCATTAGCCTTGTTGTCTATCAAATGTTAAACTAGGACCAATGATGTTTGTGAGCACTGTAAGCGCAAAATGGTACGCACCTATAGTTTCTTTATACTTAAGAACGTTGTAGTAGACGTAATTTAAATGACGCCATCCTTCTTTCGACGTACGGAATAAATTTCGGCCGAATAATAACTTGTCTCGAGCCAACAGTAGTCGCCAATTTCTGCAACGAGGTGGATGATGGATACGTTGAATAATTAATACCCGTTCCATTTAATACTCTATCTGTGTATCTCTATGGGAAAGGCTTACGACGAATGCTACAAGCCAATTCTCGTGCGCCGTAAACTTTCGTTTGTCGTATACACGACGAACGTCGCGGAAAATAGATGTAAGCCGTACATTCTGACTCGCACACACGCGCGCACTCGCGCATACACGCGAAACAGGATGATCGCCCCGCACTCGACGGTTTTTGCCGCGAAAGAGAGACGCGAGCGATCGTCTCCTCTACTTAACCCGTAGCCAGCTTACGTGGTCAAACGATGGTCGTTACCTTCTGCTCTCGGACATGGTTCACGACCACCGGAATCAGAGAGAAGATCCAACCCAGCGCCATATTCGGCCGCTCGGAGATTGCCGAGCTTATAAAACGCGTAATGATACTATATCGGCATCGGTCTGAAAACGATGGAGGTTTTCCAGTGGTGAATCTTTCGATAAGTGTCCTAAATGATTGTTTAGGATCTCGAAACACTAAAAGGAATCCGCAATAATTTAGTGAAATTTACAACATTGTGTCTTATTAATGTTTCTATCACATTGCTGTACCCTTTTATTGTTTTTATCAAAGTAGAATTTTCACTTTCTCACAATGCTGAGTTGATTAGAGAAGTGTAATTTTTAATATTATAAAATGTTTAATTTGTATGTTTTATGTAACGTTTCTGCAGAAGCTTAATGTTTATCGTTAAAGTTTTCTAGAATATTTTTACAACTTTAAGTATGTCATTTATCTACGCGCTTGCACATATGTCGTCAATGGTAGAAGAAGAGACGCGTAAATTCAATTCCGCGAGACTCTGGTTCCATATATTGATTGTCTCAGCTGAGCGACGCGACCATAAATTCAATGAGGTTCTAGTATACCGCCATTAATCATGCTTTATCGTTTTATACGCCGAAGGGTAGTAATTTATAAAGGAGGTACAACATACTCTAGTCAGGCATGCGTGTTTTCAACATGCTGTTCTGCCACGCAGAAAAAAGTGCAATGCATCTTGATTGAATCTCTATGAAAATCTGTTCTAAACTAACAATTACGAATAATGTCATAAATCTTTAAAAAGAAAGATTAACACTTAGTTAATCAGAATATCATAAATAATTTATTACTTCTTTTAACATATTTAATATATTATTGCAATTACAATACCAAATTCCTCCTTTTCTCTCTCTCTCTCCCTTTCTCTTTCTCTTTCTCTCCTTTTCTCTCACAAGTAGTTAAAAATAATTTTTTTCTACATATTTTATATTTCTCATTTTTCATTTATGTAAGTATTTAATAACACAATTTATGCAGATTCACTGATAACTTGTTTAAAGTCTAGAGCTTATTATTTACAAAATAATTGTTATAAGTAGAATTATACATGGAAAGAAGAATTTTTTTGCCGAAGCATCTAAAAATTTAGCTAAATACAGATTTAAAATTAATTTTACTGGATCATTAAAATAATTATATTGAATGTTTAAGCGTTGATAACCCTGTAAAAAGTTTTAATATTTTAACAAACAGTTTGAACAAAACTATTTTCAGAATTATATCTACTTAAATTTCTTTCACTTCAGCAAAACTGTTCTTTCCATGAAAATAAATTAGTTACCATCAATTATGTGACAACTTATAGAAAAATTAAGCTTTGTATTCTTAAAGGGTTCGCATTATAAATCAAATTAGTTCCAAAAAAAAAGAATGCCAGGTAGAAATTTCTCCCATGAAATTTCTACCATCCACGCGATTCAAGAACACGAAAATTCAACTTTTAAATATTCGTTCCATTTTGATAGTTATTATAGAGAAAGATGTAAGTAGGCAGTGTTGATAAAGAAATTTTTCAAAATTTCACAGTGATCTGTCACTCTAAATGTGACTCAGATTTCAGAACACACAAAGTTACATTCTCCGAATACTCTTTTTTTTGCGGCTTTTTTTGCGGCTATGCATTTCTATTTCAAATTTCTAAGATGTATCTCTTTCATGGCTAATTTATAGATGTATCTCTTTCACGGCCATGCACAATATCTGAAGAAAGCTTCATAAAAAATGACTGTTGCATATAAAAGAGAAAACTCTTTTCCATCTTGGAGGTTATCGTTGTTCTTCTCTCCAAATGGTAACGTTGCAAACTTCCTCATTCGCGCAGTTCCTCGTATTTATGCATGTACGACATGCATAGGCGACGATAAATTATACTTGCCATTAACATGATATTACGTTGACGGATAATGCACTTTTCCAATTAACTTTTTCTCTTCGCATGAATAAGTCATTCCTGTCTCGTCTTGACAAGGTTCCTCCAAAGTCCGACATTGATGAAGCGTAAAACGATGCCATAGTTCAAAAGATGAGCGACAAATCCGGATATTTCTTTTTACATACCGACAAGAATTGAGTCTCATGGGGCGATACAAAATAGCTTTTAAATATATCCCTTTCAGCCTTAAGAAATGCTTAGATCTAACAAAAGAGATCATAATACATATTATAGTCAAATTTAATTCGAAATGAAGGACTCTTTCCTTTCAAGGAAAATGTATAAAATAATTACAATTTGAAGGGCAGCGATGAAAGGTTACATTGTTTGGTGCGTCCAATTTTATATGTCGCACTTTTCTTCATGAATCGTATTTTTGTTTTTTTTTTCTTTGAAAACTATCGAATAAAGTTATATCTGCAGAAAAAGCGTTACATCTACTGAAAATGTTTTCAAAACTACTTATTTATTACAAAATGTATTTATATTACAAAAATATGTATGTATAATAATAATTTTATTATAATTAAAGTCTCCAATCTATCCTCTTATCTTTTTTTAAGATTTAAAACACATATAAAAAGATATTGTTGTATGCATATCACATTTTTTCTATTTACATTTCTCATTATTATATTTCTTTCTAATAACTTATTTAATACAACTGTATTGTAAGAATTTTCTTTAATTTGGTATTGATTTCACTTTTCACGATACGGTAAAAAGGATTATTTCTCACTCTAGCGAAGAATAACACCTTTTGTAAGAAAATATTTCTAGATGGACGCATGAATGCGTTTACTAATAATGTAAATGCAGGATTTTGTCACTTTCTAGAGATAATCGGATTTTCCACACGGATTGTAAGACTAAGACATCAAAACTATGTCATTTTTGGCAGTCCAACTCAGCAGGAGGTACAATTTCTTTTAGCAGAAAAAGCGGTCATGATTGATGCGGCGATGATGAATCTTGAAGAAGCATTTTCGGTTACGTTACTCCTAAAATGCAAACTATATTTTATTTTAATTTTAATATGTTAAATTTTATACATCCGTAAATAACAGATAAATCTTGTATCAAACATTAGAGACTTTGAAGTTATTTATTGTGTGAACGTGGGTTTAATCTCCTTAAAAATCATAAGTCATACTTTTCTTCCTAAGAAATCGATCGTAATTAACGTAAGAAAATTCAATATCATTGTTTCTCGATATCATTTGCTTTATGCAAAATATATTTAATAATTTCTCTATAATTCTACGAGAAATTTATAACATTCACTAATTAATTTAACTTCTTTAGGCATAAATTTTTTAAATTAAAAAAAAAAATGATTTAATCGTTCGTTAATTTTGTTCAATTTAAACAATGACAGATAACTATAGGTAGATAGACAAAGAAAAAAATTTTAAAATAACAAGAATACTGTGTAGTGAATATATTACTCGTTTTTCTTTTGCCAGTAGTATTAGAATAAGTGTACTTAACTCACATGTTTGTGTATGCGTCCGTGTTGAAAGGATTAAAGAATCTTGACGCTTCGTTATCCTAAATATATGTAAATATGTTAGAACAAAATCATATTTTAAATACATAGGCCAATATTCACGGTCCGTTCTTTGTTCAAGATCAAGTAATACTCTAAGGTGCTATTACAACTCTATGACATCTTTGATGGCTGTATTTAAAATAGTCTTAAATATATAAACAGACTGTATATCGGCCGAAGAAAATTATTAATACTTATTTGCTCGTTGTTATGTTAAAGCTTTAGATTTGGACACAAAATTTTGCGCTATGGTAAAATCGTTGGATCTTTACAAAATCCAAGCGCTGCAAACATGGAAAGCTTGATCTATTCACCTAGTCATCTTTACCAAAGAACGTGGTCTGTCAACCTGTTTTGACATTGGACATTCGGAAGAGTGACATGGCGTGAAAAGAAAAAAGCAAACACACGTTTATACCTGCTCGGCTACGGCGGGCGTATCGAAAGCGGGTTATCCCAACACAAATAGGATTTAACGATTAACTCATGGCAAGGTGTACGAATTTCATGATTCTTTCATTTTCGTGATTCTTTCATTTTCGCTACTTGTGCGATTATCAAGTCATGCAATGGATTTTCTAAATTTATCGTTTTAAATTTTAAAGACCGCATTAGAACAGATTTTATGAAAAAACAAATCCAAGAATTTCTACACGCATTTATTTTAATTCCTTGAGTTAAATTAACACGGCTTTACACTCGCGTGTTTTGCTTAACTCGTAAATGACCGTAAAAGAAATATTTTACAATTAAAGATAAAATGTTACTTTATTGCCAAGTTATCTTCCGTATT
>NW_017306091.1:3628034-3632968 GCF_001594115.1 Trachymyrmex septentrionalis
TAAGAAATATTTTACAACAATTAAAGATAAAATGTTACTTTATTGCCAAGTTATCTTCCGTATTTACCGAGAATTTCTTACGATACCTGGCTAATACCATATAATTTTAATAGATAGAAATGTACTATCCGTTACAAGAATTCATACGAAAAAATGTTTCTTACTCAAATTTCTCGTTTACTTCGATATTAAAATCAACCACATTATTCAATTATTATTAAAACTCACTATGTATATAAATATATGACGACGGGTAATATATAATGAGAATCGGGAACACCAGTTTCTCTCCAGGCACAAAAAATCAACTGGGTTCGACATTATCGCTTCACCAGGTGAGACTCTCCAGATTTCCATTTTCGCCGGTACCACGAGCGTGGCGAATCCGTTGGAAACGACACGCTCGAAAACGCGCCATCAAACGCGCCCGTGAAGCGTTTTTGCCGCTAACACGGAATGTATTAGCGTGCGGCTTTTATCGAAGTATGGAGTAAAAAAAAGGGTGAAAAGAGCGAAGCCACGGGCGGGAAAAATTGAAAGAGTAAAATGGTAAAAGTCCTCGTATAGCAGACGGAAGGGAGAAAAACGACTAAAGAAAAAGGAAATGGAAAGAGCTGAAGCTTGCACGTATTATACTTGCTATACATAGGTTGAGTCGTTACGGCGAATTCAAATAAATATAACGTTTAATTAACACTACGAAGTAGCACGTGAGCGCGGGCAAAACACTGTTGTATTCTCGATTCAATTAAAAATACAGCAGCATGCGTACAGCGCAAGCGGAAATTGATAAGTCGCGTAAAGATTGAAAGTTCGAGATGAAACTTGTTAATTTTCGCCTGACCTCCGTCGTTCGCGCGATAATCATGATCTGCAGAATATTTCTTTTTTATCCTCTCCATTAATTAATCAGACTCAAGCCTTAAGTACAAGCTTACAATTAAGACGAGAGCGTAAGTTGTGCTCCGCGACGTTTATATCGCCGCGCGCGCCGAGGCGAAAGTCAAAGTTTCCGTTTTTCCCAATCGAAACCAGCTTCCTTTATTGCATCGAGGAGATCAAATATTTGAGAACGCTGCCACTCAATGGCGATTTGCATGTGAATGTGGCAGCCAGCGCGTCGTCGACGATATTCTCAGCCTCCCGACGTGGCTCGCGGCAGTGAAAGGGTCAAAGAAGTCGGCGGGCATTCGTTCGAAATTCATACGCATAAAAGGAATCGGGAAAGATCACATCTTTGGGAATCGTGCGATTGACGTGCGAAGACTTGAGAAGCGTCACCGTAAGAAATCCGAAGGTCGCGACTGTCGTAAAATGACAGTCGTCTCACGCCATTCAGGATGTTAATACCGTATCGCGTCGTATTTTTACTGTATCGGTACTGTGCGGTATATTTTGCAGACGATTATTTTATTCGGAAATAATCAGTATACCAGTTTCGGACGAGCGAGCCTGAGATAACGCTCGCGTTAATTGGCGCAAAGAGAAGCCTTGAATCAACGCGCAAATTGTATTTGTATTGCACAAAGTAAAATCGGTACGGTAAAAATCGGTGTGTACGGTGTCGCATTGCGGCCTCGTGCTGCGTAAAGTTTGAAATTGCCGTGAGAACGATGAAAGATGGTCTTCGGGGAAGGATGGTAATTCGACGACATATGTTAGATTGACCGAGATCGATGGCCATTGGCACGACGGTGCGTGTCCTTCGCGCATGCGCTCCGCTCCCCGCGCATACCGATCACCACAGCGCACGGCCAGCGTCGGGAAAAGAGCCAGTAATTGCGGGGATGACATTTCTCTCCGTTTTAATCAACCGGAGAAACTTTTTATATCATTGTGTCGACGGCAGCGCGCAAAATCATCCACGGGCACTGCAGCGAGAGGCGCACGGCGAATCGGGCTGCTCGTTGAGATTTCACCCGTCATGCCACGCTTTAACGTCGTTATTCCTCGGGCTCGGCTTATAATTCCCGGGCGTGCCGTCCTAACGTACATCTCGTCTCATTATATTACAAAGTTCCGCGTGGCACGATAGTACGTACCCGCAACATTGTTTTGCCGCTTTGCGACCGACGCGCTCGCATTTAATTGGAAATTTTAACGCGCTATGCGCAACAGCTGGAAATTCGTATAGGTGCACGATAGGTTAACACGACTGAGATCGAAATCGATTAATATCAGAGATCGATTAATATCGCTGCCTACATTAAGCTTGCATTAAGCGCGTTTACGCGCGTTGTCGACGAACGCGGAGCCGAATATTCGCCTCTCTATCCGCGAGAAATCATTTCCGCGTCCGATCTCTCGCGCATTATCCACGTTTCGAACGGATCCCATGCAGCCGCACGGATCGAGGGATGTTATTGCCTACATACAACTTTGTAATTCCGTACGCGAGTGAGCTCATCCGCAGGCGCACTGGCAGGGCCCAACGAAATTGCCATGCCGAAAACCGAGGGGCGAACATCCTCCCTACGGATAAATAGAGCGAGAACCACTTCGTCGTGATTTCACCTGTCACACCATCGAAATATCGCTTTCTTCTCGCAACAAGGGCCGAAACATCCTTCATACGAAGTTAACGTATCATTCCCGATACGACGGCGCGATAGCGACTTCAAGTTCCCACGCCCGGATCCACGCGGTTCTTCGAAATATCAGATTAGTCGAAAGATTTGTTTTTTTTTCGATTCTCCCACAAAATGAACCGACAAACCGAGCTTTCGTATTATCCGTGAAACTGAAAACTTTTGGGCCAACAAATCGTATGAATTTTTTACATCGCAAAGTCACAATTATTCGATAGTGCTTTTCATTTTGTTATAAATTACATTTATATTATATTTAATTATATTTATTAACGTTCGCCCTTTAGGCCCTTTTAAGGCCTGTCGAGAGACGTTGCATTTTCTACGCGCGAAAGGATGGAGATGGTGACAGATAAACGTGTAAGAAAAGTAATTCCGATCCCCCGAGAAAATCATAAATTTGGCGATCCTTTCGGGCTGTGCAATGCGAAGCGGATATCCTCAAGTTGAGAGCCACTCGGCGACGTGTGTGGTCCGCTCTGGCGGCGAGGTGCCGACACTCGAAGCTTCCCCCTCTTCTTTAGTCGTCGTCGTCTTCTTCTTCTTCTTCTTCTTCTTCTTCTTCTTCTTCTTCTCCTCCTCCACCTCCTCCTCCACCAGCTTCTTCCTCTTCTTTCTTCCTCGTCGCATCTTTTTTTCCCGTTTTCTCCTCTCCTTCATTGTTAACCTCGCTCTTCCACCCTTTCATGCCCTCGTGGCATCTCGCTTCACCCCGCGGCGTGAACGACATGAGGTCCTTTTCCCTCCTTCCCGTGTCCTGCCATCCTTTCTTCCCTCGTCCTTCGCTCGCCGCCTCGTCTCGCGTGCGCGAGCAAGCGAGTGCGAGCGCGTCATTATACACCGCCGCTCGGCACGAATCTACTTTAGGAGGCCTCGCCGTGTCCTCCTCCGATACCTCGCCGAGGACATGCTACTCTCTCTGGCCCTCCCATTGGCTCGGCTTATTACCAGCTCGTCTAATACCGTCCTCCTTCCTCTCGTTAGCCTCGCTTCGTTTGTACGCTCAGGTGCTCTCGCATCGTCTCGCATCTACGCCGCGCGCGCGCTCGCGCGCTCTTCGGAGACGAGACCGGCTTCTGGATTGCTAATCCAACGCACAAGCCAGCGCCGGAGAGTGTTTTCTGGATACTGAAATGGTGCCGAAGAAAATAATTAGCTGCCCGAGCGAAGCGATCGTGGCTGACGGGTGCGTCGCGTATCTTGTTTCGCCTTCTCGGAACGTTCGCCGTAAACGCCGCGGCCAACCAGCACCGCGCCGATTTTGTCGCGTTATTACAAATCGTAACGATCCTGACTGGAAGAGAAAAAGAAAAAAGGCAAAAAAAAAAAACACGTCGCGGTTTTTTTCGAGGGAAATATTATACATTCAGGGCATCGTCGCGATACTTCTGCGTGTCGGAATCTTATGCGTTGCGACGGAATATCTGAATACGTAAATGATGAAGATGTATTAACTTCGTGTCGCTGTTGTATCGCAAAGATATACTGGCGCTGAAAAATATACAGCTTTGCAGCTATTGTGAAATTCTTCGATATGGTTGGTTCATTACATTTAGATCTAGTGACGGACTGAAGGTAAGACGTAATCGTATTTCAAGAATTTTACAATAGTTGCTTTTCCGACTGCCGAACGCAGTCATTGTTATCTCGACACGGGTATCGCAACAATGAAATATATTAACTTTATCGGAATATAATTGCTAAATATCTGCAAAATATCAAGTATGTACCGTAATAATCGAATAATAGGTTAAGGAGATATTCTAGACGTTGCAATAATAAAGAGCATCAGAATAAAATTTCATATCCCCTCTGTCTCCCCACGAATTCCTGCGGTTGTCAGCGAAAAAATCGCTCGAGAGAAGCGCAACGTATACGGGCAGAATCCGCATCTCCCGCCAATCTCCCGCCAACCTCCTTTCTCTCCCTTCGCGCGAATTCGTTCGCCTGTCGTTACGTCACGCTACCGCGGCGTAACAAGGTGTAGTTTTTACGGGCTCGCAACATAATTAACCGCTCGTTTGCATAGATCCGCAACAGCGAGAGCCCGAGCGTCAAAACATGAATGTACATCCGCTCGTTCGAGGAACGCAGCTGGCCTTACTAGAGCGAATACGCGCTCTCGCTTCTGCTATTTCTGCACTTTTAAGAGATTTTTTTTAACCCGTGTAAGCGCATATTATAAGCACTGCACTCTCAGATTCGCGTGAACTTAATCTGTTACTTATTTAAAAATTGAAAAACTATCAGCAATGAAATTGTACAAATTTGTACAAAGCATTTTTAATGCGCATTCGCGAAAATGATTTATCCCATATTTTTCATTCCCCCCCCCCTCCCTCCCCC
>NW_017306091.1:3633074-3634445 GCF_001594115.1 Trachymyrmex septentrionalis
GGAGGGGGGAGGGGGACACGTCGATACCGGAACGTGAAATCGTGGTCGGAGCATTCGCAATCACCAGCACTAGAGGTGCGGATCGAGTTAATATTTTCCCGGACAGTTGCAGCGAGGGGACCGGTCGTTGTGGAAAGGGAAAACAAATCACGGCGCGTGTCTGGCATACCAGACCCTTCGTAGGTCGCACCCTTATGTAAAACGTCTAAGTGGCTCTCTCGTAGCGCGGCGAAACGACGAAAATATTTGTCATCGTATCACCCTAAAATCAAATTGAATTCGTGTCTCCGCGTTGAACGTTCCTATCGCATTAAAGTCATAATTAAACGAAATACATTTTGTTTCTCGCGGGGCAAATAGGGATGCGAAGTACAGGAAGCTTGCGTATCCCAATCGGCAATAATTTCGATTCACTTATTTTTATTGGCAGTAAGATTATTGTCTGACTTTTTTCCGGTTTTAATTTAAGTTCAAAGCTAATAAAAAGAGTGCACGAAGAGTATCTTTTAAAAAATCACGCATGTACATATGTGAAGAACAGACTTTTTTTCTTTCAATATTTTTTAAGCAATTAGACGATGTTCCGCTAGAAGAACGGTGTATGATATTACACTATTCAAGCACTTGACTTTATTCTATAACAAGGATAGCACTTGTATTTAAAGGCAAAGGCCAACTTTTAATTAATAAAAAAAACAAGACAGTATATGATACTCTGTACTTATATCTTTTTGTTATCTTAGAATTCGAAAATTCGAACAAATTTATAATACTCCATAAATTATCATCCACACAGTGCAAACGCCAGTGCGCGCGAATTCCGGCAAAGTGCTTTTCCATCGATCTTCCACCCCCTGTCCGAACTTATCCATCAAGCGAATCTCCAGGAGTACGCGGTCCATAAGTTCATTTCAAAATGAAAAATTCGGGGCCGAGTATATCGATCGGATGTGGCCCAGTCTGGATGCCCGGGAAAAAAATGATACCTGTCAGAGCGGGGATTTTTTTCGGAACTTCAGGTGGTCCCGTTCACTCCTCGAGGAGCAAGCTCGGTTGCTCTGCGGCTCATTATATTCGTAATAAACGCGCGGCAGGCGGCGGTGCCCGGAGCAACGGCAATTATCCGGATTGCTGTAATGTCAGTGATTAAAAGAAACCTAATGAGATATCATTAGAATAGGCGGCCGATCTTTCGCGTCTTCTTGCGCGGTTGGAAATTCCGGTAGCTACGCCGACACCGAACTTAAAACGAAGTATGCGAGCGAGTTCGCCCGCATAATTATGGTGGACCGTGGTGAGGCCACGGGAGGGAGGGGGAGGGGGATGGAGCAGCCGGAGGCATTTCCGTGCTCGGAGTGATTGCTTCCAAGA
>NW_017306091.1:3634545-3640006 GCF_001594115.1 Trachymyrmex septentrionalis
TGACATCGCGGAATATATTTTAAAACGCGAAAGCAATGGCATTCGCGTATTCTCCTGACTTGCGAAAAACGGGACAAGCACGCGACTCGAATTAAATCAATTTCGAGCTCCCTTCGCCCCTTCGCGATTTCTAGACGCTCTCGGCTATGATAAGTGGATTGATATTATCCTAACATTGTTTCCTCACTTTTCATACTAGGGGTTCCTGCAAGGATAGATAAGCTAAAAAATATTCTAGGAACAATTATAATTATCTTTTATTATCGAGATAGAGATAGAGGCTCGTATTTCGGAACGTACTTATATATTGGGTGGTCCGGAAAGTCCGTGCGGATTTTTTCATTGATTTTTCAAAAGTTTTTTTATTTGTTGCGAAATTTTCGTTACGATTATATCATTCGCTAGAGCAAAGTTTCAGCTTTAAGAATCTGTTTTTTAAATTGCGATATGATGATTTTTATCGGAGTTATGAGCAATCGAAATCAGAATGCTTCTTTACTTAACTCGCGAATAACTCAGAAACAAAAAATTATAGGAACATTTTTAAAAAATGATTTTGTAGGGAAAGCTTTAAGTTTTCACGATGGGTAGTCGAAAATTTTCGTAAATTTTTTTTGGGCACGTGAGAGACCCCCAAAGTGAAAAGAAAATTTTTTATCTTTTTCAGCTCGTAGTTTTTGGTATGTAAAAATTATCAAACTCATATAAACTTAAAAAATGTGATAAGCTTTTAAAAGTAGAGATTTCAAGCTTTAAAATTCTTTTTTTAAATTTAAATTTCGTTCATTTTTGACGAAGGTATCGTATATACAATTTTTCATTGTAAAATCCGCACGGACTTTCCGGACCACCCAATAGTAATGTTTAGCGCGCATTTAGCATATAGTTTACGTTACATATATTATAGAATTTGAAGAAATACAAGTTACGTTTTGAATACGAGCCAGAATCTTCCATATATATTTGTTGTCCACAATAGGGGAATAAGATTATATACGTATATAAATAAATTAACTTGGTAACAGTTCCTACATAGCATTGCGCACTTTCGCATCCAATATCCGGGCAGCGATATGATCCCGATTCGCAGTAGGCACCTATTTATGTAAGAGGGGTTGAAAATTTGTTAGGGTGTCGCGTGACACAAGCCAAGAGACAGCTTACCGAGATAAGCCATGTCGCCGGGCCGATTATGGTTTTCATAGAGCGACCCCTTGTCGACAGCATCGCCTCGGGTTGGCAGTTCCTTAAGTACACGTGTCATGTCAGGGTACCTTACGTATGATACAGTTATATATGATTAATATACGAGCAAACAGAGAGAGAGAGAGAGAGAGAGAGAGAGAGAGAGAGAGGCAGCCATTGATACTTCATAATCTGTGTATGCGCTTCATCTAAATAACCTGTCATTGAATATCGAGCGGTATATTTAGTGAATCTTTTTTCTGTGAACTTCGACAAGATCTCAACAATGATTTCTCAATTTTCCAATAATATACAAGTTCCTCCAAAAACTGCATTTTTAATGCTGCTTTAAGTGATTTAATGACTGCTTTGAGCATCAAAATATCTTTACGAAATTTTTTTACCTAGTTCTTACCTTTTATTATTTTTTATGTATCTTTTATTTTATTATATACTTCCTTCGATTTTGTTTTCCTTTATTTGTATTTTCTTTTAATTAGATGACCATTTTTTAAAAACGAAAGGTGCCGACTCTTACTTTACCCTTTATTTATTTCAAATTATCTTGCTCGATATTTTGTAAAATTTTATATTAATGTACAGAAAGAATTCAAACAATTTTCCTGGAAAAAATTTAGGTACAGATTTAACAATAACTTTGTTGGATCATCAAAATAGTTAATATAGGACGTTAAAACATAGTAAGCAATGTTACAAAAAGTTTCAACATCTATCTTGAACGTTCCACATCATTATTTTGATGGTGCAACAAAATTATTTTGTGATCTGTATATATCTAGCTAAATTTTTCAATACTCTAACAAAACCGTATATTGTTTTTTTTTTCATATATTTTTTGAAATTAATTCTCTCTCTCGAATTACATATTAAAATTGTTTCAAGATTTTCTTAAAATTACAAACACGCACCGACTGATTCAAAAAATAGAATACGCGCCCGTTTTTTTTCTTTCTCTTAGTTTTAAACGATTCTTTCAATTATCAAAACTTCTCGCAGGACGATTCGTCATGTGTCTTATAACTTAGACAGGAGAAATTTCACATTGAATTTAAGTAATTATCCAAAGGTAGGATTAACTGCTTCGTGAAATTTTATTTTGTTCGCACCTTCGTCGTTCGCATGGATTAGCGATTTCGCCCAGCGCGCCAGTGGTGAGAAACGAACGCGATGTGAAGCCCTCGCTGGCACGCTCTACACGCGCGTGCACGCTTACACAGCGTGTGCGTGTACAAGGCCATGGGCGCCCCCAGAATTCAATTTTCAGCTTGATTTGTCAGGCCGTCACTGCCAAGAGGAGAACTCTCGGAGCCTATTTCGCGCCGCTCGGCTCGCACCGGCAGCTCTCACCAACCAAGCAGATTCTTTCGTTTCGCTTTTTACGACCAACCCGTGAAAGCCTAAGAAGAAGAGGAAAGGAGATAGGATTACTACGAGGAATAAGAAAAATCGATGAGCTCGTGAAAAATCACGACTGTATAGTATGTTATAGAATTTGTGATTTTTTTTTTTTCACGAATCTTTTGAGACGTACTGCATTGTAATAAAGGCCTTTCACGAAAAGCGATGAAAAGCCAGTTTATTAACCAACCGATCATTAAAGTATCAAAAACCTGCGATTTAACGTGCCGTAACTTTTTCAGATAAACTCTAAAAATAAATCGGCAGTTTGGCATTACATCGAAAGTAATTGTTTATCACGATGTAACCTTACAAACTTTATCCTCTAATAATTAATAATTTGCAAACCGTATTAAATATTTTTCAAGATAATACAATAATAATTAAAAACAATAATTAAATATATATCAAGCTTGTCATTTTTAAATATCAACTATTTCGTTTGTACTATTTTGTTTCTTACAGTATCGATACAATGAACTCAGATGAATAGACGTAAGTGGAGAGAAGTTTTATTTAAAGTATCCAAATATTTAGTCAGATTTAAAGATAATTCTATTCGACCATCACCATAATTATGTAGGACGCTCAAATTGGTTGCTAGACAAAGTCAAAACTGTCTTCTGCATTGCCCATCGTGCTTGAGATTTCTATATAATTATTCGACGGTCTGACAAAGTTATTTTTTGTATGTAATCTGTATATAATTAATTTTTAGATGCTGTATTAAAATCGTTCTTTCCGTGTACGTGCATTATACATTTTATTATGCATGCAACAATGTCACAAAATTAAAAAAAAATATATATAGCGGTAAAAAAGCGAAAAAATATTCGCATTAATCACAATGCTGACACATATATTATATCTTTCGCAATTACAAATAAAGTATGCCACAAGGAAACAGCAACGCTCTCTTTACGTATATAGACATGCTGCCCGCGATAAGAAATAATTTACCGTGTGAGGAATATAGTCGTTTAATACGAGCGTTGATTAGTTTCTCGTGATGTTCTTTTAATTACAATCGTAATTGAAAGCGGCATTCTATATACTTATAGATTTCCGTGACGCTATTTCTGCGGCTTAACTCGCGATCTCGAGCACGCCGTAAATAATATCAGTTATAAGTGTAATAGCGCGTACGTCCGTTCATTTGTGTGCGTAATTACAGGCCTAACCAGTTTGCGCATAGATCCATGTAAATCCCTCGCGATTATGATTCGTTAACACATTATATCTGAGAAAATGTCTTTCCCATAACGACAAGCAACATCTTGCATGAGTCGTCGCTAACTGATTACTGAAATAGTGGAATCAAACGATTCTCTCGCCTATAATAAGTTTCCATTTTCTTCATTAATTCTCCAGTTAATTCTAATTAAGATAAAATTATTAATTCGCTCAATATGAGCGGAAACATGCGGTTAAACTTTAATCTAATTAAAGTTTACATTTAATTCGTAATTTAAATATTTCAATTTGCGCTTCTTTTATTCTAGCTTGCGTTTTTATCCTTCTAAAAATATATCGTTGCATCTCAATACTGAGAACTGATTGAAAACGAACGAAATCAGTAGATTCCGATCGTATCAATCAGAAATTCCGGTCATCATAATTGAATATCTGATTATCTCGACGAGAATTATAATAGATTTAAAATTCCGATTTGTCCATTTTCCATATACTTAGAATTCTAATTAATGCAACTACTTTTTTCAGTCAAGATATATATCGTCCAATTGTCGTGCATTCGGTACGTTAAATTTATCTCCGAGTCATTCGGTGAAACTGACGGTTGGACTACGTAAAGTATCGAATAAATATGTTCCCGCCCGACGATACCTGTCCGATAACGAGAGTGCAGAATTTTCTATCGTAAAGACGCGTATCCTCGACAGCGGCGTTAATATACGGCTCGCCAGACGAACGTTCTCGTTGCGCGCCTTGATCGATCGGCGCGGCGTAAGTGCAGGTTCGCTTCAAAAGCCGGCCCCGCAAATACGCAATTAATTCCGCCATGTTTTCCCCGCCGGCGTATTCGCGCGCATTTTCGTGACGTCGTTTCCACGGACGTGGCTACGCGATCGGACACGTTGACTACGGGATTGCGATCGGCGCGGTCGTTCGCTCGTTATTTCGATCGGCGCGGGCCAACGCGGATTACGGAGCGAACGAGGGAGGCAGAGGGCAATAATGAGGGTGGAAGACTGAGAAAGAGTCACGCGAGCGATCGCACACACACACACACACACACGTGAGGCGTGCAGAAAAGCGCACGCGGAGAAACTCTCGCGCTGCGCTTGGATGTGCGCGGTCCGTGGGAGGGAAATCGCGCAGAGATTCGCGCGATCGCGCCGCGATCAGATTCGGCTCGCCAAGCCGGCAGCTGGCGAAACGAAATCCCGCGTGATACGATCGCACGCAAAGATTTCACCGCGATATTTATTGCACGCCGCGTGACATTTTTCCTAAACGATTTTTCTGCAAGAACGTATAACAGTTCGACGATTTTCAGTCAAACGTCGCTACGTGATTCCATTATATAATTTATCATATTATTATTATTTTATACGCGAAAAGAACGATTTTGCTGTAGCACCTGAAAGTTTTAATACAGATTTGAAAAAGAATTTTATTGGACGGATCGGACCGCGTCAACATTTTATTTATCTCCCTGCCTTTGTGTGAATGTAACAGCTATCGATTTCCGAAGAAATCATCACGATTGCTACATCTATAAAGCGCCGTTTACACGGGGGTGATACTTTTATATTCGCTAGAAGCAGCGTCTGATAATAACCAGATACACTGCGCGAGCTCGAAGACGATGTTACCTCGATAAGACGAAACAGTA
>NW_017306091.1:3640106-3641916 GCF_001594115.1 Trachymyrmex septentrionalis
AGTGACGTCATTAATTCGCCAGTGAATTCTCTGCTGCCGTTCGCTCGAAGCGAGCTTCTTAATTCCGCCGATCGCGAATTCGCTGATGAGAGCTTCCTCTGCACGCTTGATTTCTATTCGCTAGCGACTAAAGTTTTGAAGTCGCAGCGTTAAGCGTGATCGCTAGTGATCAAGCGAATAGTTGATCGCAAAGCGCAACAGCGGCTCGAAGTACGTCATTCGATGACATGATTATTCTCTGAACGCTTATAATCTGAGTGGCCATAAGTCTACAAGAATGAACCCGCGTCTAGAAAAAGTCTTTAGTAACGAATTCGCTATGACGTCATTAGACGCGGCTTCCAGCGAATGTAAATCGCGCTTAACTCGCCAGATTCACTGCGCGAGCTCGAAGACGATGTTACCTCGATAAGACGAAACAGTAAAATATTACATGACAATCGGAGATTGTGTAAAAACGTGGGACACTCGCCTCATAAGCACCGTGATGAGATCGCGTGTTTATCTGACGGCTGAAATCTCGCGCGACGCGATTAAGAGACGTTTGGCATTAAATTGCAAAACGTCTTTCCCCCATCAGCGAGACACGACGCCGCGCGCGCGCGTCCTTTTTCTTCCGCGTCCCCCTCGGCGTCGGTCGTCTCGCCGCATTTAATTAACTTATTCATTCCAGCGCGTTGCTCCTAATTAAACGTGAACCGTAACACCTCGGCGCGGCGCGGCGCGGCCGAGGCGAAAGCGCCTTCATCGCGGTAAGAAAGATCCGATAAGCGCCGCGCGCGGCCTTAATGAATAGAGAGAACGGCGGCTCGCCCTCGGCCATCGGGAATCGAGAAGCAAACGAAAACACATTCCGCCATATCGGCCCGTCCGATCGGTTCGCATCGATGAATGTTCGCTCGGTTCGGTTTCTCCTTCGACAAAACTTGACTTGGGAGGGGGCGCCGGAGACTCCCGCGCTTTCGCGGAGATTGAACGATCCTCGCATCGCGCGCTGCCGTTGCCTCTCATTATGAGGGAAGAGATGAACGATAGACTTGATCTCGCCTCTCGATCTCGCGCTCCGGAACTTACGCTTCACCGTTGTACGGAGGGTCTTTACGTTTTGCTTCTTCGCTAGATTATCTCGCCTCGCGCGCTTCCGTAAATTTATTTAATATTTCAACGTTTAACGCGCGGAAAGACTTCGATGAGAAACAAAGTTCAAGTGAATAAAGTGAATTTAATACGTAGCAGATGAATATCATCGAAATGTAGAGCTTTCTCCCCTAAGGAGTTCATGGTCCGATCTTACGTTTTAAGTACAATCTTAAGATATCGTGAACCAATCATATTAGCGTCTTAAGATATTACTTCAGACGATTTTGAAATAAGAACGAGCTCTACGCCGCCCTGAAACTTAAATCGGCCCAAGAATCGAAACACGTCTTTGTAATTAATTTAAGAAACATATGTAGTTTCAGAAAACAATTACTTTTTTTAACTGAAGATTGTAAAATTCGTACGAGAATACGAATCAGAAACCCCGCTTCGTACTTTTTTTTTTTTTTTTTTTTCAATGTCGAAACCAAAACTTTTCGAAGCAATTAGAGAATAAATCGCGCGACTTATTTCGGTAATCGCTCACTCGCCGCGGGGCGTGTCGAATCTGCGACGCGAATTTTTGTCAGCGTTGCGGAATTCCTCGGGAATCGTTTTCACAGATACGGTCTTCGGTTCCCCTTCTCAAAAGTATCTGGCAAGCCGCCGTCAGCCATGGAAGTGTCGAAGGGGTCGCGATGCGGATTCGCGAGGGGTCGAGGAGGGGCGG
>NW_017306091.1:3642825-3644515 GCF_001594115.1 Trachymyrmex septentrionalis
CCCCACTCTTTGTTTGATTTAAGTATACAATTGCGGAAAGAGAGCGCAAGAGCGCGTGTATATATACCGATACCCGACGGCTATCCGACGTGCACGCTTAAATTATAAGTGATATATTGCACACTTTCAGAAATGATACACCTACACCTGGTATATTCATATCTCGCATATTCGCACGCAACCGGCTCTACGTACTTCGTAGAATAATTAATTGAACGTTGAATAAACAAAACTCGACCGCTGTGCCGTTGGCGAATTACAAAATATACGTAACAAACCAACATCAAAGTCGATCGATTTTTTCACGGACGGAAGTTTCTGCTTCGAGAATCTGCTTTATCTCGGGTCGGAAAAAAATGTTCAGTACGAGTACACGTCAGCGCGTAATTGGATCGGAGTGACGTTCGGCGGATTGAATTACTTGATATTGCTGTTTTAAAGAGAGATCGAAAAATAAAAAAAAAGAAACGCGATTTCGCATCGTTCGCATTTATCGGCGCCGTTTGCCCCTCTCGACAATCGATATCGGTTCCCATGGTGATGCCCCGCTCTCACTCTACTTGTTACCCACATTCACCTTAAATCACTCCCAACCACTTTGTACCGTTCAACGCCTCAGACTCGTATTTACAATGCACATTTGTGCCGTGAAACGATTCGTTCCCGCAAACGTTGAGAATTAGGTTGACGATGACTGTTTAAAATTAAAACTGAAATTCACAACGGCGCGTATTGGCGTATTGTGTGTGAGGAAAAAAAAAAAAGTAGATCTGTTATAAATTATTCCAACAGGTTTAAAGAGGGAAGAAAAATTAATGTTTCATTTTACGTGAAATCTGTTGTCAGATAATAATTAAAATATATGCTATAAAATTATCCGATACTTTGTAAAATTTACAAACGTACAGCAGAATCTAGATCTTTAATAATTACTGCATTCAAAATTTTCAGAGGAATAATAATTATATTCAAAATTAATTGATTATCTGTATTAATAGAGATTGGATTCGTTATATGCATTCTTTTACGATGAGGAATTTTTACATTTTTTTTCCCCCAACTATAACAACTGTGAGATAATCTCGATAGGCTTTCCGAGCTGGCGGAAGGATCGTTTCTACGTTAACGCGTCGCATACCTCCTCCTCGAGATACGTGACAACCGCAAAGACGCGTGTAGCGTTTTGTTATTCAAATCAGATCAGAGCGAACCGTGCGCGATATCTATTCCGATATCGGTTCGACCCATCTGGCGTGGCTATTTTTGCCGTGACGATATATCGGATCGAACCGAACCGCCGATCTAAGTTGGCATTATACCGTATACTTATACGTTCAATCGATAGATTCTATCGGCGATGAAATGGAAAGGAAGCCGCCGCGTTGAGGGACAACCAATCATTTGTTGTACACTCGACTTTGTACGACAATGGTCTTATCGAAGGAATGAACTCTGAATTTCCTTTCCTCATTCTCTCTCTCTCTCTCTCTCTCTCTCTCTCTCGTTGAAGTTTCGGTGTCTCTTCAGAAGCTCTCAAACACCATTAATTTTTTTACGCTTATACCGAAACCGAATTAAATTCATAATGTCAAATTATACCCAAAATTTGAGTTATTCACGATCATCTCTGTAGGTCGCCATGGCCGCCATTGAATACCGTTAATTTAACTAAACAAATTGAACTCGGGGA
>NW_017306091.1:3644615-3645220 GCF_001594115.1 Trachymyrmex septentrionalis
TAATGTCAAATTATACCCAATTTGAGTTATTCACGATCATCTCTGTAGGTCGCCATTGCCGCCATTGAATACCGTTAATTTAACTGAACAAACTGAACTCGGGGAAATACATTAAATTTGGCTGAAATTTAATTTATTATATCTGCTAAGTTATACACACACGCGTAATTAAATAATAATATTAATACGGACGAAATTAACTGTACAGAAATGATTAACATTTTGACGCACGTGAAAGTAACAAAGTGTTATTTAACTAGAGAATCAGGTTACCATTGTTCCTTTGACATTTGACCGCGGAATTTGTTGGCTTTTCATATAAAGAAACGCCCATAAATAGAATCGCGCGAATTCTGTCTTTTCCCTTCTCACGTCATTGTCGCCAGCCATTGTTATCTCGACCAGCGATTGCCAATTAACGCATCCGTCTAACTTGTTGACCCTTTCTCGAGCCGCGCAGCGCAATAATCGATTCACGTCAGTGCGCACGTGCGCTCGCTCGCGTTCACCTCTGTAAACACCGGGCGAGACAAGGCCGCGGAATGCGAGGCACATCCCGCACACATCTCGCGGCACATCCCGTCTCGTCTCGCGCCGCCCCCCTC
>NW_017306091.1:3645237-3682637 GCF_001594115.1 Trachymyrmex septentrionalis
GGGGGGAAGGGGGGCCGTCGATCCTTTCGTTGTCCTCCCCTTTCTTCTCCGTCGTTCGCGGGATTTTTCTCGTCGGCGAGGTACGCGCACGGCGCACTGCGTGTCGCCCAGGTCGTAGCCGACGACAGTGATGGACGGCTCTTGCGGTTTGCTTCTCTATCACCGCGACCGGGCGCGGAGAGACGACGCGATGGCGGCCGAAGACGACGAAGGAGGAGAAGAAGAAGAAGAAGAAGAAGAAGAAGAAGAAGAAGAAGATCACGACACGGACGACAGGCGGGGACAAGACGAGGCGGGAGGTGCGGTGTAAACGCACGAGAACCAGATCGTGTCTACCGCGAGACGTGTACATCGCATGTACACTAACGACTGGCCCTTCGGTCTCAGGGAGAAGGTAAAAGGGAGGAGGCAACCGGAGGCATTACCGAGTGATGTTTTATTTAGTACTCGAATTCGCAAAAATGCCAACGCATCCCTTTCTCCCCGCTCCGGAGGATGTCTTCTCCGGTGAACGGAGGAAGGGTTCGAAGTCGTCCGTTCGATTTCCTTTCTTCCTCCGTGCGAGCGAGCTTCGTGGAAAGGCACGTCGTCTGTGTCGAGTCGCGTTTCTTGCCCAGTACTGCCCCGTAATGGGGGCTCGCCATTTAATTAAGTTAAATGTTGACGAATGAAAGTTTGTTCAGCCTGAGCGACCGGTGATGTCCACGGCGACGTGATCCTCGTCAGAAAGCTCGCGTATTCGGCAATCAGGAGTCGTTTGGCTAACATAAGTTAAATGACAATCTGGGGGCTCGTGGACCTGCGAGCTTTCTACAATAACAATAATAATAATAAGAAGAAGAAGCTTTATTGACAAAATGCCGCTCATATGCCTAGAACTTGATAAAGGTGATATAAGTCGATTACTCCTCTTACATTTGATTGATGAATTTCTTGCGGCTTAAGATTGAAAGTTTGGGTAGTGTCTTATTGTTTGAGAAAACTCATTAAAAACCTAGGTACACATCGCCTTAGCGTCAGATTACTCGTGCTTAATTGTATAGCTAATTACTCATGCGACTGCGCGCACATGTGGTTTTGGATAAATAAAGGTACACATAGTGTATCTCCAACCTTGAGCTTAACTTCCCGCGATCCTTTCCGCAATGTTATTCGGTAATAGAGCTCGGCGATCATCTCGGGGCTCGGAAATTTGCATTTCCGAGTCTGAGTCGTACCGCGTCGGCGAGCCGGAGGCCGTCGCGTCGCGTCGCGTCGCGTCGCGTCGGTTGATCGAACGTGCCACGGCATTTGTTGCCCTCGCTTAAAGGCGGGATAAAATCTCTTCGCCAACCCCTCCGCGACGGCGGTGTCCCATAATCTCCCATAAACGATTCCCGGGCTGCTGTGACAGGCACCCTTTACGCCCTCCTTCGGTCTCTCCCTTCGTCTCGCAACCGGCATAAAATCGTAATGAACACGCGCGCGCGCGCGCGCGGCAAGGGCGGGTTGCTCACGCTCGCGCGAACGACGAAGGAGTTCTCGGAGGGGTCCCGCGGAGAAGGTTGAGACCACCCATGCCACGGCGGGTTCGGGCAAAAAAACGGCCGATGGAAATGCCGGTCGGTGTCGATTTGTCAGCCGTGGAAAGCCGTATAGCGTCGCCGCGTGAAGTCGCGCACTCGGCGGATGAAAAAGGCGAAAGAGAAAAATTTACGACGACCGCCGCGACTTTACATCGGGCGCGGCGCCATTCGCGGTTGAGGCACAGCGTGGGGCCGATTAGCGCCGAGGAAAAGTAAGCCGGAAACACCGCTGAGATGATCCCACAAGCCTACAAACTTTGCAGAGGGCACGTGAAACGTGCAGATGACTCCTTTGACCTGGCAGTCTCTCGCTTGCGAGTGTCGAGGGTTCAACATTCGCATGATAGGCCGGCTATTAAATTACATTGATTATAAGTTATTTACATCGTACTTAAAATATCACGAAGAGCCGTTTGACTCTTTCGAGCGATATTACAATGCTAATTCTATTTAAAAGAACGATATCTCGGTGTTCGTAATGTTTTTTTTTACATCGGGTACTCTCTTTTTTTTTAAATTGTACCATGTTTTTAAATTAAAACAACGAGTAATTAAACCAACGATATGAACTACTACAAATAAAACATATTCAGAAGTTTATTGCCAGCGTGGAAATTGCTGTAATTTAAATACCATTACGAAGGGAAGTTCGTCCAGGAATAATATTAAAACGGCTGAAAAGGATGACAGTATATAAATTTTAATTAAACCTCCAAGGGATAATTTAACAAAGTTACACTTCGATTATTAAGGAGCTTGTTATCGAAACGCGCAGCCTTGAAATATGTCCTTCGTTGTCGCGACAATGTCCAAGGTAGAATCTTCTAATTAGCGGCTCCTGCAACTTTTCCGCCTTGAATCCCGTCTTCAGGAACGTATCGGCGGTTTACGCAGGGGACGAATTGTGATCTTTTTTGTACGAAGATAACGTTTCCCAAGGGAAATTCTGCTCTTCCGACAGGTGAATCCAAACTCTTGCGATACGCGTAGCGTATGTGAACTTTGAATTTTAGATTTCTATTAACAATTAGTTACGTAACACTGTAGAGTATAATTTTCGAAAGATAAATTTTACTATCAACTATCATTTTAAACAGAATTTGTACCAATCGCAATAACTTGGTTCTTCCGATTCTTTTTCGTATGGAAAAGATAACAATTTCATTAATTTCCATACAGATCCCCGACCCTGCATCTTCATGAATTTATTCACGACTTCGTCGACGGACGGAGTTTTCACTCACGCTACCCATTTTTAATATGGTTATTTAATCGCGAACGACTTCTTCCATCGTTACACGCATCCAGCCGAACGGATTACCTCTTTAATTCAGCAATCGCCCGAGTCGCGTCGTTTTAGTTTTAACGTACGAATTACGTAATCGTTGCTGCCAGTACCGTTTACCGGAACGTTTTCTCCGCATCGCGTCGCACCGGTCCTTTTTCCCCGACGGCCGAATTCTCGCCAACTGTCGTCGGTAACGCGAGGTATCTCGTGTCACTTCGCAAAGTATCGCTCTTAACGACAGGAAATTAGCGTCGTTCTTTCGGCTCCGGTTCGTTTCTTTGACGCTAATGGAATTGAATTTGCGACGCGGCAAGTACGTAAGGATCTACATTATACACGGTTCACAATTCCGAGCGTCATTCCGCGGATCCCGAGACTCTGACGGGCCGGGAGGAAGGGGGGGGGAGGAAAAAAAAAGACGAGGAGTCGCCGATCCTTGGCATGACACCTGCCATGTTAGATTTAATCGTGCCGCGCTTAATGAGATTTCTCCCCGCCGATCCGTCGGATAAAAAGTCACGCGGCAATACATTTAAATAAAAAAAGAAAGCACGAAAAGTCGTACGGTAGTCGACGGAGCGTCGACGAGTTTTTGTCGCGTCCGTTTACGACGTCGCGCTAACTTTGATATCGCAGATGTATTCGCCCCGTGTTCGGATATTTCTCCCACGAAGGAAACGTCTCCGTTCTAAGGAACACCGTCGCAGCGAACGCTACTGGCGATGGAGCCGAATTAATTAATGCGATCGTATATTAATGTCCGAATGAATGATTACGACTGGATGAAACCCGCGCGCGCAGGCCGATCGACGTCGGTCCTGATCCTGTCGTAAATGGGATAGCAACTCGGACGGATAGTGTAAGCACGGTTTGCGTCTTTATTAATAACCCACGACGACATTGACCGATTAGAAGAGCTCGCGTAATTGCCATACACATTTCGTACGGCCGATAGATGAGATGCATCACGCGTGAGTATCGTGATTTCTCTCATCGCGTCACATTCTTTCTGATTCGTCGCGAAGCGGAGAATCAGAAAGTGGAGCAATAGGTCACGTGATAAGGTATACGCGTAGATTTTCTTACGATTTATACTCTGTATAAAGAAACGTCGTAACTGTCTGATACATTTTTGCGATGATAGATCCCGTAAACCGCATACAGTTTTTTTTTTTTTTTTTTTCCCTTAAAAAGGGATCTATATTATTGCATAATGTTTGATATATAATACAATGTTAATGATGCAAAGTCTACATTTAGCCACGAGATTGTTTACCTTGAATCGTTTAAACTGTATGAAGCAATAATAATTGTACAAAATAAATGCACAATAAAATATTGAATCTCTAACAGCCGGTTTTTTTTTAACTCGGAGCTCAACTTTCGAATGCCTTCTCGTTACAGCAATGTGTTCTTGACGGTGAGCGTCTTGAAAGAAAGTCGTGAAGTCTATTGACTAATGAATCTCGTAATCTCGTTGGCGTTTTCCCTCGCGGCGTCGCGCGTACACGATCATCTTGCTAAAACGTCACGTAAAGTGAGTATTACGCCGCGAAAAAGTGGCTGGGAATGTTTACCGTGGAAATTGCCCGCATCTACGCACTTCTACGTAACGACGTTCTTCCTCGAGGACACGACGTGAAAATCATGTACGCGCGTGTATCTCAGAAGCGACAATTAAGTTGCTAATGCGTGCTAAATGGAAATGGCTATCAGTCGCGGTAGATGAATACACGTGCCACGCACGTGTGGGTGTGCACTAAATTTTCTTAATAATAGACCCATAAAAATTGATTTAGTTAAATTGAAATTCAATCCACGTTTAAATTAAAATTCAATTTTCTCTAAGAATGTTGTATGCGTATGATTTTCAAATTTGTACTTGTAAGAATGTTTAAAATCTAATTAGTTACGATTAATAAAGTATGTTGAACTATTTTTCAACGGCATACTTCGTAAGAGCTACAAAATCGCTGAAAATTATGATTCAAGAAGTATCACCGAGTAAAAATAGAATTCGTATCGTCGTTAAAAGAAAGAAAAATACTGTAAAATGGATGAACAATATGCATAAATATGAATATTGTATATTTATAAAAATAAGCGTGAAACACGTAAAGAGATGTAAAGAGTTTTGAAAGAAACAGGCACCGACGAAATTGATATGGAGCCATCGGGAATTCGAGCAAAAAGAGTGACTCTGAACTAATTGAAAAAGCAATTACCTGCAATTATTTCTCACTTTTCCCAATGCACACCCGGTGTAATTGTCAGTGTGATTTAAGTGTATACGTGGCATGAGAGAATCCGACGCGAACCTACACGACGAAACGATCCGATCGGCGGCACCGGCTGCGGTTCGACGCGAACGGTAGCTTCTAATCATCGATTAGAGGCGGTCGTTACACGATATGTGCGTAGTTGGACGACCGCTGCGCCCGTCGTTCGTTAAATCACTCGCGGTTCTCCAACGCGTACGGGAGCGTCTCGCTCGAAGCAACGGGCGCCTACAGATCTCGCGCGATTTCTCATTTACTCGCCACACGAAATAATCGAGCCATCTATGTTTGCGTTAGCACGACTCCGAGCCAATAACAAGCCGGTTCTCGCGGAGGCAGCTCGAGTAAGTTACTCTGGTGGACGGCTTGCCTTCGTCGTGAATCCCCGACGTGATCGTTTTGCATTCAGAAATGATCGTTCGATCATCTTTAATGGCGAGAATAATGGGCTTGTTTGTATTGTTTGGAATTCCCCCAAAATTGTTGTACTTAAAACAAGAGAAATATTTGGATGTTGAAGAGAAAAAGCGAAAATTCGAAGCGCAAGTTACGTAAACAGATTTAAAAATTGAGATTGAAATTAATTAATCGGCAGGAAAAAAAAGTTAATATCGATTTTTACCTCTGATTGACCACATTTAATCTCAATCTTTAGCCAGATAATGTATAAAGTTTATTTTCGACGGATGAACCAGTGTACATTTTTGGAGCTTAAAGTAAAATAGATACAAGCTTGATATTTGGCTAAAGAAAAGATATTTTTATCGCTGCACTGGATTGGACAAGTTCTAGTGCGATCCAATGCAGCGATAAAGATAAATCTTTAATGTCCAGTCGAAAATCGCATACCGTTGCGTAGGTAATGAAAAGATAACCGAAAAAAATTGCGCCGGAACGCGGAATCAACAAGCGTGATTATTTACGCGAAGTCCCACCCGTCGTGCGCAATAGGATGACAATAACAACGGCAATATCACCGTGAAAGTACAGAAGCGGGAAGAGGGGGAGTTCAATATTTGAAAATCCACCGCGAGATAGCCGCGTACAACAACGCGCGTCGATTACACGCCTCGTCGGGAATTCAAAATTCACAACCACGAGCGTGACGGCCGTTGCGGCAATAATTATGCGTCCGATGGGGGAGATACGTACGATTTGGGATGAGCTGTGCAAATACTGCGTGGGAGATAACAGGCGCGTCGGGATACTCGCCTAAATTAACCCTCTATTAATCCGGCAAGTGGGGGGAGATCGCGCGGGGCATCGTAAATTATCACCTACGAACCCTCGTTTGTGACGCGTATACACGGCCGTGTGACTGGACGACTTCCATTTTTATGCCGTTTAATTGAATCCTATTGTTTGTAGACCTCGGTAATCTAATTCCCCTGCGACGCGCGCTTTATTACTGAATCATTTGGCTAGTGCAAATAAATCTTAGCTGTATATACCCTCGGTATAAATACAAACGATTAAAATATCTTACATCTACACAGGAGAAACAGATATTTACGTAGTTTGTGTAATCACAACAAAAAAAAAAGATTAGCTGTTAAACTTATGGTTCATATAATAATTCGCATATGATAGAATTCAATTTATAATAATTTTACGTATTATATATCTTAAATATAAAAAATATTCGAAGAGTTGGAAAACGTATACGTATTTAAAATATATATAAGAATATGTGCGTACAAAGAATATTTGTACAGAAATGTCTTAAAAAAAAGCCTTATTTTAAAAAATAAATATTAATCAGCAGTTTCTTAATAAAGACTAAAATGAATATATTGTATAAATATTTCTTAAAATTATTTTACTAAAAAAAAGTGTATAATAATTCAAATATATTGTCATAAAAATAAAATGAAAATTTGTATTATTTGGACACACAAAAAATATTGAAAAAAATTAGCTCCTAAAATCATAAATATACAAAGTTCTTTTATTTACATCAAGACAGAATGTACTTGTAATAAAATTGCTAATTAATGTTTCTACAAATGAGGCTCTTTTAATAAAAATTTCCCCTATACACGAACCTTTTGCATTTAAAAATACACAATCCATAAAATTGTAAATAGAATTGAAATCCGATGTGATCGTTTAAAGTGAGCTTTGTGAAACAATTATTCTAATTTCGACAATTATTTAATTACCGTATTTTTAGGATAGATGATGCAGGATCTAGTAAAGTTTTATATTAGGCAATAAAATATTAAAAGTAAAAAGTCAGTCCCTCTCCATTTATCGCGCGGATAAGCCGAAATTAACAATCATAGTTGTAATTATTTTCGTTCGTAAACAAAATTGAGTAATAAATAAACTCGCCCGATGGTCCCGTTATTATGTGCAATTTTCATTAATAATAAACGCTGTGAAGGATGCGCAACGTGCACTTAACTCATTTGTCATTTAGATTGGTAGTTATTAACATTTGGAACTTTTACTCTCACACAAAACCACCGTCTGATGTAAATTAAACGATTGTATAATTTATCCAAAATAACTTAAATCATTGACATAAGTCTAGTTTCTCTCTCTATTAAATGTTAAACCAATCCTAGACACGAAAAGCGTCGGATAGAAAAGAGCAGAAGTGAACAGACCAATGAGTAGACGTAACAAATTTGACGTTGCGAATTATTAAATCTTCAAAAACGAAGGACAATACAAGTTGGCAATGATCACTCGAGTGAAAAACAATTTCAAGGTCAATTTTTCAATCCCGCCTTCGTACATCGCGCGTCGCACGAATGCATAACAGCTGCATATTTCGGCCCCGCGATGAGAGAGCGGCGATCGTGCGACGGATTATCTCTTTCATGCCGCAGGAAGATCGACGAGACCGGGAGATTTCAGCTCGACGTTCTTCTCCTACCGAGAGGAACCGGTGCGTTCTTCGTGGCTGAAAATAATAACGCTCGCGCGGGGATCGTATTAGGGTGGGGGTGGGGGGGAGAGGGGTGGCTATCTAATTACAGACATACAAATGAGCACGGCGGGCCATCTCGGGTCCCGAGCCGCGTTCCACTCGCGGCTGGTAGCGGCTGCGATATAGCTTCAGGAGTGGCCTTTCGCCTCGCGTGGTGCCGCCGTCGTGTAGCGTGGTGTACAGTGGGATACAGAGGACGAGGAGGACGGGGGGGGGAAGGAGGAGGGAGGGGGGCACGGTGGTTGCCGAGGGGCCCGGGAGGGGCCCCCTCATCCGACGGAGGTGGCTCGCGCGGCGCGGGGACGCGACAGGGCCCGCTGCCGATCCTGGACCACCCAAGACGAAATTCACTATAGTTTCTTCGCCGCGCTTACGATACTCGTTTCCAGACTCTCTCCCACTCTCCCTCTTGGTTCTCTCTTTCCCCTCACCCTTCGCGCGGCCCTCTCATCGGCGCACTCGTTGTCCCTGTTCCTCTCGCGTTTCTCCGGGCCCGCACTGGCCTGCAGTCGCGAAATTGAATACGTCACAGTATAGTCCCGGGAACTCGATCGATCAGCTTACGCTCGGCCGCGATGATTGTTTAATATAAATGTATTTATGTACCGTACACAGATCGTTTAAAATCTTAGAACGGTGCTCGCACAATCTTCTCGTTTGATAATTTCTTTCGGTTCCTGTCGTTACTTTTTATTTATTCTCGTCGCCTGCATTCTTTGCATTCAGAAACTCCTTCTCTCTTTAATACCCAAATGTATTTCTCACTTTACGGATCTGTTTCACCAACCTCGGTCAAGTTAATCGATTGGGGATCATTTATGCCCATTTCCACCAATGTGGATAAACTTTAATCTCGGTTCAACTTACTCTTCGTCGTTTTCTAATTCTAAAGATTGGAAAAAGATAAACAGTAAGTGAATCGAGATTAAAGTTAATCTACGTTGATGGAAATGGGCATTAGATCCAGTTTCACACCTCATGGTCTTAACCGAGATTTAACTTATTTTAAGTAACAATGAATTGTGAAACTGAGCCTAAATGTAAGCCATCAGGTAGCTTAACCGAGGTCAGTGAAAGAGATCCTTAAAGTGAGAAATATATTTGGGTATTAAAAAGGGAAAGCTTCGGGATGCAAAAAATGCAGGCAACGCAAATAAATAACGACAGGAGTTGAAAGAAATTATTGAGCGAGAAAATTGTGTAAACACTGTTCTAAAATTTTAAACTATACGATATAGAAATACATTTATCGTCGGCTAACTTAACCGAGGTTAGTGAAAGGGATCCTGTGTGAAAAAAATTTGGGAAACTTCACACAATACGAACAGACTTAAAGATAATTTTACGGAATGTTCACACCTCGTTAAGTGAAATTTAGCTATAATGGAAAAAAAAAATGAAACTTTGTGTATAACAAGCAATATTTTTAAACTGTACTTTGATCAAAAATACACTTGGACCTATTCATGTTTCCATTTTACAAATTTACCGAACAAAAAAAGTGGTAAAGCCAACGAGATCTGCGCCGATGATACGATTCGTGCACTGAAAAAAAAGAGTCTGGTTGCATTAATTGAAATTCCGATTGAAGATGCGATTAGAATATTCCGTGGTTGAATCTATTAATTATAATTCTAGTAGAGATAACCAGAATTTTGATTGACACAATCAGAGTCTTCTGGTTCGTTCATTTTTCAAGAAAAATTTTTCTCACAGTCTAGCGCTTGTCGCGGGAATTAATAATCTCGAGCAAGCGCGTCCTTTTCAGAAGGTATAAGTCTTAAGCAGACAACACTTACGAAGGAGAAGATGCACATTAAAGTATGAAACATAGTGCATACACGGGAGACGAGAGTTTGGCAAAAATCCGCGCGTAAGAAGTAATCGTCGAAAGAAAAATCCCTCCCGTGAAAGAGGAAAAGAGCGAAAGAGCCGGTCGCACGAAGCACGGTTGCTAAAAGCCTGACTCGAGTAAGCGAACGAGCTGAAATACGGTTATGGACGAATCGCGTGATTAATACGTACCGGCCAGCCGCGAACACAGTCGCGGACGCGCGCGTCACGCACGCTGGCACGCGCGTGTGTTACCCAACGAAACGAGAATCTTCCTCTCCTACCGGTGGGCAGCAAGAGAGATATTTCATTCCCGCGGTGTCTCCCTTTCGCCTCCCGTTCGCGGACTCCGCTTATCGGGTCGTCGTCTCTCACGAGGGTTGTCGAGCCTTTGGGCTCTCCTCGAAGGAGGAGAGGTGAGGGAAAGGACGAGTGTGCCGCGGCAATCACGCGAGCAGCGAACAGCACCGACTTTATACCGAGTCGGCCCGTCGCGATCTGCAATTCTATGATTAGAATTTATGGCTCGAAGATTCGTCGGGAGCCGAAATCGGTCGGTCACCTCTGCGTGTGCGCCGGCAAAGAAACTGCCAACTGGGATAAATTCGCACAACTCCTTCTATCTATTGTACCGTAAATCGAAATTGGTCGTGGAATGAGAATTTAATCCTCCGGAACTGACGGTGGGTCTGTTGCAGACCCACTCAATTATAAATCTTTTTGTCAAAAATGTCGAATAATGAATCTATTTTCTTTATGTGATTACGAGTATATTCATTCCTTTTTTTTTATATGAGTTATGTCATTTTAATTCTTTGAAATCAATTAGTGCCTTTTAATTAATATAAATTAGATTCACACAGATTTTACACGGAAGCAACAATTTTGCTAAAATATCTAAAATAGTAGATTACAGATCTGAAAATAATCTTGTTGGACCATCAAAATAATTATATGTAGGAAATTCGATGATGCGCGACGTTGCCAAAAACTTTGGTATTCTAGCAATCAGTGAATAATATCGAATTTCGAGTTTCTGTTAAATAGAATAATATACAATTTTATAACTACGACTATAAATTGGAATTAAGTAAAAAAAAAAAGTATATATCGATTAAAAAAATTAATCGCTGTCATGTAAAAAAATCAGCAAAGTTAAGAAACGGAGTTTTTCTCACTCGTTGCAATCATGCCTCCCATTTTTATCCTATTCTCTCTTCCTTTTTGATCCTCATTACAAGTTATAACCTCGATATCAAGACACGCGTCGCTACAAAACGGCGCAGCTTCCCTCTCCAAAGGATATCAATACTCTGACTCGTTCCAGAGCCTCAGGGCTTCTCAGCCTAACAAGGACAAACGGGTGCGGGTAGAGCCATAACTTTATTCGACGATCGTCGAAGACGATGTCGACAACAACGCCAACAACAACAACAACAGCTGCCTTTGTCCTGGGTCGTGAGTCGCCGCGCAGGCTGCCGGTGGTTGGCCGTTTTCATCCACTTGCCCTCTTCGCCGGTTCTTCCATTCCCCTCCTTGTTTCTCTTCCATGGAACAGAGGCGATGGGCAAGAGGCGAAAGGCGCGGGGGAGAGAGAGCGGGTCCGAACGAACGAGAGGAGAGGGAAAGGGACCGACGGATCTAAGGTCCGGCCTCGGCTCGCCCCGTCTCAGGGGCTTAGATCGGGCCCCGGCACATCCAAGGCGCCGCCCATTTTTTTATTCCACCCATCGAAAGAACCTGGGAGACCTCGATTCCAGTTTGCCGTCCCGCGGTCGAGCGACGGCCGTGGAATTCGCGAACTCTCAAACGGGACGCGTCCAGATTCTGTCGTCGAGACGCTCACTCGCAGGAATGTCAGGAAGGTCCGTTGCACGAGATTCTTCATCGTGTCTGAGATCCCAGAAGCAGCGGAATCTAAACGAGGATTCGGGAGGGATGCCGAATGCGTAAAGAGAAGTCAGTTGCGCGAATCCTCCTCCTCTTCATCCATGATAATGGAATCTTCATTGGAACTATATAGAACAATAAAAGAAATCCATTAAGGGTTGCGTGTGATTGTTTAACATAACATATTGATTGGATCATTCTTTACTTTGTGAATTAATAATTTCGAAATTTTTTTCATAATGTTTTCGTTAATATTTCTTATAAATGTAATATAATTGTATACATAATGACTACAATGTAGTATTATAATGTCGAGTTTTACAATATATATGCTATATAGATTGATGTTACATATTTAAAAAAAATTTTTATTATTATCTCGGAAACTTAATAGTAAAAACTAAAAATAAAAATTGAATTAATTGCGTAAAAATTGAATGTTAGCGAATGAAAGCGAAATTCATCATAATGTTTTCGTTAATATTTCTTATAAATGTAATATAATTGTATACATAATGACTACAATGTAGTATTATTGTATAATGTCAAGTTTTACAATATATATGCTATATAGATTGATGTTATAAATTTAAAAAAAATTTTTATTATTATCTCGGAAACTTAATAGTAAAAACTAAAAATAAAAATTGAATTAATTGCGTAAAAATTGAATGTTAAAAAACGAAATTCATCATGTTTTCGTTAATATTTCTTATAAATGTAATATATTATAATTGTATACATAATGACTACAATGTAGTATTATAATGTCGAGTTTTACAATATATATGCTATATAGATTAATGTTACATATTTAAAAAAAATTTTTATTATTATCTCGGAAACTTAATAGTAAAAACTAAAAATAAAAATTGAATTAATTGCGTAAAAATTGAATGTTAAAAAACGAAATTCATCATGTTTTCGTTAATATTTCTTATAAATGTAATATATTATAATTGTATACATAATGACTACAATGTAGTATTATAATGTCGAGTTTTACAATATATATGCTATATAGATTAATGTTACATATTTAAAAAAAATTTTTATTATTATCTCGGAAACTTAATAGTAAAATACTAAAAATAAAAATTGAATTAATTGCGTAAAAATTGAATGTTAGCGAATGAAAGCGAAATTCATCATAATGTTTTCGTTAATATTTCTTATAAATGTAATATAATTGTATACATAATGACTACAATGTAGTATTATTGTATAATGTCAAGTTTTACAATATATATGCTATATAGATTGATGTTACAAATTTAAAAAAAATTTTTATTATTATCTCGGAAACTTAATAGTAAAATACAATACTAAAAATAAAAATTGAATTAGTTGCGTAAAAATTGAATGTTAAAAAACGAAATTATACTTTATAAACTTTTGACTATTAAAACCAAGTTTATAAAAGAAAATTCAATTTTCTATAAATATAACACATCATACTAGCAAATATAATTTGTCACTTACGTTTTGTGTAAAGACAAAGTATAGGCAATTATATATTGTTAGGATCAGTAAAAATCCTACTAGTAAAATAATAAATTTGTTTTCCTTTTTATTTAAATAAATATATTTGTTAACGCAGTAATCTGTATTAAAAATTTCAGAATATCCGGAAAATGATGCGATCTCGACCCTAAGATTGTCTCATCAAGATCGATTAACGTTCTTTTTGTATACCTGGGTAAGCCATTGTGCGTCCTGCTGGCTAGTAATAATCTTTACCTACAGAAACGTGTTTATATACGGCCGCCTATCTGTCTGTATCGGCAGGAGAGATAATTATTTTCCTTTGTGGTTGCCTCATAGAATATACCTACAAGACGCCATGCGGAGAGAGGCTGGGACCAGTATCGTTTTCATGTTCTTGAACTAGAAAGAGCAAAATGGTATGCCGACACAGAAGATGTCTTGCTATTGTTTGAGCAGAAAATCGCAAGTTTCCGACAAACGTTCAATCAAAAACTTATTTTACATTTATTTAAAAATTTTCCTATTACCATTAGAGATAAAATTTTCTATTGTAGTTTGTAAATCGAAGTCTATTTTTTTTATTGCTCCGAACAATAGACATATAATAAAAATTGTATATCTGTGAAATGTATACCTTTGACAACAAATTTTTATCACAATAGAAACACAAACACAACTTCTGTTCATCCTTGCAACGAACAACTGGCATCCCTGTACACACACACACACACACACAAAATCTTAACATTATTAAATTATTTTAAAAAGCTATATTGTATCGAACCCTGCTATTTGTTCATTTTCGTAGAATTTACTGTAAAAAAGTTGACCTGTGCCTTAAAAGTCCAACATTGGAAGATTAATTTGATGTACATGTATTCTTTTATGTTTTTTGATATTTCTTTTTCTACTTGAATAAATTTAAAATATTAAATTATATTTTATATTCACTGCTCGTTTTCACTGATGATGAGACGACGTAATTCCGTCGATTCTTCTGACACAGTTCAATAACGACGTGGCATTTGCTGAGTTGGGTGGGCTGAGTATCGGTAATTCAACAATGATTTACGCGATAACATGCTCCTTTATTACCGGCGACCGCCTCGCATATTTATTGCCGGTAAAGTTTTCGGGTAATGGTAGCATTAGAAAGCCGTGGCGTAGTCGCTAAATGTCGCTTAGGTATTCGCCGATGCTTATGGCCTTATGGTAAATATACGGGACCCGAGATCTCTCTCTCTCTCTCTCTCTCTCTCTCTCTCTCTCTCTCTCTCTCTACGAGGGGGCGACGAGTCCATAAAATAGAGAGAGAGGAAGAGAGAGAGAGAGAGAGAGAGGAAGAGAGAGAGAGAGAGAGAGAGAGAGGCAGAATACGAGAAACGGGGAAGGGCGGCAAACGGTATGGTGGGTCAGAGAGGAGTCAGAGGGGAGGACAGAAAAGGGAGGAGATAGGGACAGGAACACGGGTGCACATCTGCCGTTCGCCATAAGGTGATACCAGAAAACGCTCTCGGCTCTCCCTTGTCTCGATGGCGGCCCGTAGATCGATCCTGCCCCATAACGAAACGAAAACGCCTTCCGTGGTATATGGTGCGCCGCAATTCGTGCCAAGAAATGGCCACTGACATATAAGGATTTTATCCCCGTGAAATACGTCGACGTCGATACTTGGTGTATTCCTCGGTGAAGTGACTCGTAAATGAATTTCCTTTCGGCGAGCCCCACTTGGCGCGTCAACACGTCCATATCGCCGAAGGCGCAGAAAAAAATATTCTTAACGCACTTTTTCTCGTTCTTAGTATGAATCGAAAGTTTATGGAAAGGATAGCGGAATGATTATTTCAAATATTCCGCCGTGTAAACAATGTGTAAAACTTTCCATCTCACATATGTGGAATAAGGATAAGTCTATAGTTCATGGGGGATGATTTCTTGCACAAAAATCAATGAAAAGTGCAAAATAAACTTCTTCCATCCGAAGCTTTGTTTCCGAGAGAATCAAGTTTGAAAATCGTTATCATATTTACATAACATGACTTCACATTCCTATCACGATTGACAGAATGAAATAAAACGCGACAAATAGTGAAATTTCATTTATTCCCAACAATTGCACAATAAAGTCAAGTCTCAAACAAAGAAAAGTTAATTCTGCATTTTCGACTTATTGTTATACAAGAAATCAATCAGATGTATCGCGAGTTTGTTCCCACCCTTTAATTCTCACCTATACATATTTTGCAAAAATGCGTCCTCGTCATCGCGATTTGTAAACGCGAAGCTGATATTTCCTCACCGGTGATCGTGAGATTTGAAATTCTGCGCCACTCTCCCGTCTCGTAAACAAACCGTTGAACGACTAACCAGGCAATTAGGGAAACAACCTATTGGTGGTATACGTGCGCGGAAATTCGAATTCGTCCCGATATTTCGCAGGTGAATAAATTACCTGTCATATACATTCTCAGACACGACACATCGCACATTTGCAGCCGCAGATTGTGCGCGAGAAGCCGCGAGCTGTAAATTGCAAAGTGTGTATTCGCTTATGTATGTACGTACGGAATGTCCCAGAAATCGGTGTTATCTCGAGTTGCAAATATCAGCCGCGTGAGAAATAATTGTGCGAAAAATGCAAATCTGCACGTTTCAGACATAATTATCTATTAAATCGTAAAATGATAATTTTAATAAGTAAATCGGGAAGTTCGAAAGATGCGAATAGTCTTCACAATGAACTGGAATTTTTTCCAACAAGCAAATCTTTAATCTCCGAATCAACTATCAACGGTCATGAAAAATGAAAAACGGCATTTCGCTGAGTCTTCCTTGTTGAAGAAAATTCAATCCAACGTTTATTTCGCAATTTATTAAGGACAAGTGAATGACTTTTTTTAGACACGCTGTGTATTTGTGTACGCGTGTGTATACATAGGTTACACACCCGTCATCAGGATTATGCAACCCGGAGTGTCAGCGGGTTCGTCGAGGTTCGTTAACTCTCAATTTTGCGGCAGGCCGCACGAGTCGACCTGATCGTTTCGTTCGACTTCGCTCGTCGTTACGTACGTACGGGCGGCAATATTTGCAAGCGTCTTGGCCTCGAAAAAAAAATCTACTCTGCACAGACGCGCCGTTAATGCCCCAGCGATGAATTACAGCCGCGGTTATTCCAACGATATTCACTGAACGGAAATTGATGTCGAGTTTATCGTTTGTACAATTATATATAATCCTGTTATTAACGAGAATCAGACCAGAAAACTAAAAGTATGAAAAATACGTGAATCCTAATAAAATCTACACTCTGATTTTCCCCACGATTTTCAAACAATTAAACTTTTCAGCGCTTATAACGTACATTACGTGACATATATTTATTTATAGAAAATATTATTCTAAAATTATATATATATATATATCTTTTTCTACTAACAAACATACTTAAATCAATTACATGATTAACCTTAATAATTTTAATTTATTTTATATAAATAGGTAATCGTATTTATTAATATGTATATAAATAATTATAGATGTATTACAGATAAGATAATAAATGTTATGAGAGAGAACAAGAAATAAAAAGATAACATGTTATTAAAATATAATTACTTTTTTAAAAATGGCATAAATAGAAGGTTATTTTAGGTAGCGAGACAATCGTGATTCGTGACACGCATACATATTCGTTTTCTGGCATTTTTGCATAAAAGAGTTATATTTTATACCGTATATAAACTGTGACATAATACCTGCGCGAATTGACGATAAGATCAGTGATATTAATAAGTTTCTGAATTTATTAATATATAACGTTACACAGCATGCATGCGCGTGGAGGGTTATATTAAAATTTTTCATGAAGTTTAATCGAAGCGGAAAATAAATGCGCAAATGTGGAAGCTGAAAAATGTCTAGAATACAAATAATATTATCTTCCATTGCTGCGAACGTTCCTCATGAAATTCTATTGTTTCGTAATATTTTTTTTTGTTTATGCAATACGTATGTTGTCGGGGCACAATAAATTTCACAGATAATGATGTCGTGTGTCACACCGCGTGTGATAATTATACGTCGCGAACGAATTTAGCAGTGTAGCGTTTACACTTTGTGGAGTGCCCTGCGGGCATAAAAAAAAAAGCTTGCATTTTAATCGAACGGCGGAGATTTAAAAAAATTTGGAGTCGGAAATGAAAAGTCTCTGTCAAAGAAATAGCCGATGCGCAAACCGAATCGCGGCGCGTGTATTCGCGGTGAGCGAGAGAGAATGAGGAGAAAAACGGGAGGGAAGGAAGGAGAGAGGCAAGAAGATCGTAACACGACTCGCGTGCCGAGGTCCGCCATGTTTCGACGGAGTCCACTACCGACGAAATTAACCGTACGCGCTCGCTCGAGGACAAAAACTAATAGCTTTCACGCTAGCTACTCAGGATTAATTAACGAAACAACTAAAAATGGCGGTCTTCGCAAAAGGCGTGCGCGACCATGTAGGACGGGATTCTGCGCATTCTTTCCCTGGAACCGCAGAAGATATATGCGCATAAAATTTGAATGAGAAATTGGAAGCGTCTTGAGCATAAAAATATATAATTAATAGAAGTCTCTGTGGTACACACAGAAGGATAAAAAGAGATAGAGAAGAAGCGGAATATATTGGAGACGTTTTTAAGATAACTCAATTCTACGTTGCATGATTATCCTTTAACTCTGTTTTTCCTTTCATATAGAAATCAAGTAATAAAACACCGAAAGAAAAAAAAATCGTTGCAATTACGATAATTTAACTGTAATTTATAGTCATTTCTAACTACACATTTTTTGGTATAGAAAACTATAAATATAATTATTACTTCTAACATTATAACAGTACAATTGTTGTAAAAATATAGTTCTCTTAACTATAATTATTGCATCAATTACTGTGCACAAGCATCAAACACTTTTTTGTCCGTGAAAATATTTGAAACTCCAAAAAAATCAACTATCAGAAGAAAAAAAAAAAGATAAAATATAATAATAATATGAGCAAGAAAAAATGACATATTGTAATATTTTCAATCAGAGTTTGTAATAAAAAATTACAACCGCGAAATTACACGGCCATCACGATTCCTAAGGGAACGTTCAATACTAAATGGCTTTATATCCAAGTTAATTCTCAAAAAGCAAGCTGTCCGTTTCTTCGGACGTCTCGGAGTAGCGATCGTACGCGCGGATGATCCAGACAGGCCAGGTTTCGGCTTTCGAAGGAAGACGTAGGCGAGTCACGCGACAGCTTGACAGACAGACATTAACGATCCACGATGGATCCGCGCGTGATTGCCATCGCCCGATCACGCACACCGTCGCGTCGTATCGGCTTCTCTTGGAGTCGCGCGGGGGAGATTGAGATTCGAAACGATCCTTTCGTCATCGTTTCGCGCGTTTGTGTTTTGTAGTTATACGCAAGACGGGGAACAAGAGAAAGGAGGAGAATTTGGCTATATCTTGAAATGATAAGAAATTAATCTGTTCTCTTCCTTCACATCGAACGGAATATCAACACACAAAATTGAGTAGAGTGAAAAAAGGCATAGTGAAATTTTTTTTTACTAAAGTCCGAAATCGATTTCTGTTTAGCAGAAGTAAGTGGAAAAAAATGAAAATATTTATACGTCAAGTGAAATTTAATAAATGGAAAGGAGGAAAGAAAGAGAAGAGGAGATATCCAAGTGATACTTTTTCTTGGACTATTACTCTAACTGAATACGTTACAAAGCGTCGCACATCATTATAATAAGTTAGCTTTAAATGCCGATTGCCGGAACAACACTAATATATACGATTACACACAATATATAATTACACGTCGCCGACAAAGAGGATATCATCTCACGTAATTGCTATTGCAATAAATTACACATATTACAATTTCAAGCTCCATTATGCCTCCCATTACACACCGCAATTTTAGCCGGTTATAACTGTGCGCCAGCGTCATTAAGTATCCAAACTCATTATACTTTTATCCTGATGAATGCTGGAAATCGCGTTATCGATTTTCTTACGTCGAGACTTCAAACTCGTACATCTGTACGTCCGACTTTTCCGGAAATGCTTCTGGAAAAATCACGTCTCCTCTTAAAACTGGCAACAATTCATGAGATTTACTAATTATATACGAGTATAAAGGAAAGGACAGTTTTGCTGAAATACTAAAAACGTAGCCGCATATAGATCTAAAAATAATTTTGTTAGATTATCACAATGATTCTTTCGTGATAAAAACGTTTCGTGATATTGATTAATGTTGCAGCAATAGAGAAATAATTCTATACACGAAATAGAAAAAAAAAAACGATTTTGCTGGAGTATCTACAAATTTAGGTATATACAGATCTGAAAATAATTTTCTTGAACTCTCAAAGGAATTATGTAGAACGCTGAAATATAATAAACAACGTATTCACAATCTTAATGAATCGTTTATTATAATGAACAATGTCTGATATTGTTAGCAATCACTTTGAGCGTCCTACATACAACCTTTTATACATACTTGCAAAACTAATGCAGCGCATAAGTACTCGACGCGTCAGTCGGGCGAATCACAGTCGTATTAACCCGCGCGGTGAGGTGCAGCTGTCAAATTATCGAAGCGCCGAGCGTTCTCTTCGAGAAATTCATCTCCATCATTCCTTCCTCTTAGCGGCGCGATCCCGCGGGATAAGCCCCGGGGAACGCGCGCGATCCTCTTCGCGGGCGCGCTTGTTGTTCCGGTCTACCCTCCCCGAGTGATACGTACGTACATGCGCGCGCACACGCGCGCACGAGTGTGTCTCGAATGGCGCGCACCTCGCATGGTGGTTTCCACACGCGTAATCACCTGTCTCGTCCATCATAAGGCCCGTACCTGGCCAGATGTAATATGCCGTGGCCCACGCAAAACCCGTCCGACATCCCAACGTTTCAACACACGCCCACGAGCGGTCGGCTCGCTTTCAAAATGTCGTAAGTCAAATTACCCCGGAGTGCACCGTTTCATCATCTGACCGGGTACCAGTGCGGGTGCGCGCTTACGTTGCTTTCCGTTGCGCTGCGCTGCGTTGCCTTACGTCGCGTTGCGCTGTGTGTGTGTGTGTGTGTGCGTGGCATCGGGGCAGGGGCCCGGATTTGCGGACGCGTGGGCGTGCGGCGCACGTACACGCGTGACCGACGGACAGGCATATCCGCGATCAAATATATACGAGATCGCTGATTAGCCGCCGCCCGCGATGGAACTCGCGAGCGGATATGTATTTCCGTGCGTTGCGACGACCGCTCGTCCGAGGAGAGATCGCTAAGTCCGCAACGATTTTGCGAAAAAAATGTCGGATATCGAGGAAACGGGGAATTTCGATATTTTCTATCCCGTTAGAAATTAATTAATAGGGAATAGTCACCTGATTTCTTCTTTTTTTTTTTTATGTTTATCTGAAATATTTTCTCATTTCAAATCACTATTATTAGTAGTAACGCATTGTCTATTATTGATTGCTTTCCAATTTACATATTATATTGAAGAACATATTATGGATATGGATATTTAATTCGAATTTTCTGAGAAAGGTAAGAGACCAAACAAATATTATACGAAATAAGCATGTTAAGTAGCCTTTATTGCGATAGTATTCTTAAAAATCAAGGTTTTTATTAACATTACGCCTTTTTATTGCAGATTTATAAAGAGTAATTATTTAAAAAATTCTTAGAAAAACATCTTAAATAATACTCGTGTAAAAGAAAATTTTACAATTCGACAAGACGATTTTGGTAAAATCGATCGTTTACGAATGAGTCAAGAACTTATATTTTGCATCGTTAAGAATACACGTCAAAAAAGGGTGTGATTCATCAACAAGCGCGAGCGTGTTCAGTTCTGACATTTAACCTCGGAAAAATGTAACCTGCCCAATTAACATAGATTAGACTATATCACAGTAGCACAGAATTGTAGGGGAGACCCCTCTCCACGCTTGAAATATGATACGTATCGTATATCTAAAAAGACACCGGCAGTGTTTCATTAAACGTACTGACAGCGCGATACTTTGGTAGAAAAATCTAATTGCGAACTCAGCGTGTAACTCGTATTATACCTACGGACTGTAATCTGACATCGCATTATCACGTTGCACATGTGACCTATTCTAGAAAAGAGAGATATAGAAGTCAAAGATAAACATAACACGGAAAGTATAACCGACAGAGAGTTATGGAGCGAGTAAATTAAAAGTTTCGTCGACGTATTCACGTTATTGAGACCCGTCTCGTATAAGAGGCCTTCAATTCGTGAGTGACGTCAGGCGTACACAATTGTAGCTTTCAATATAAAATTCCGCAGACTATCGCGCGTAGAAAAGAAAAAAAGAGGGTTTACAGCCCTTCTCCGATCGCCCCCCCTGCTTTTTTATGCAAAATACAAAAATACACGCTTCTATTACACATCCCTTACCGACGCACAAGTTTCCATCCACCCAAGCGGCGGGTTAATCTTTTATATTAAAGAACCCCCTCCCCCCCCCTCTCCCCGTAACTTTTGCTGCTTCAACATCTCTCGGACGAAAATGACCGTTATTTTTCCCAAGTTAGCCTTCGGCTAGATATCAAATGATACACGTGGATGATATCTAAGCGTGATTCTCGAGAGGTTCCACGCACACGCACGCATGAAACGTCGAGCGTCTTTGCGGCGCCTATATAAAACGCGAAGTCCCGCAATAAATTGTCGCCGAGGTATCAATAACCCCCTCCCCTCCCTACCCCCGATACCGCGCCTCGTAAGCGCCAGGTTAATAGTCGTAACGCGCGCAACCGCTTCGACTCGCTTCTCCGCCTCTCCCCCCAGTTGGTCGACTTTGAATAACGATCCGTGACGAATTCGGCGGACGCGGCCCCACACCTGAACTGTCTTACCGACTGGTATTCATCCGACAGCCGTGTTGCATTTACATGAGACGCTAGATACAGCGACAGGAGGACCACCCCGCGGGGGTGGTGTGTACGTCAATGGGGAAGAGATGTAACCAACCAGGCTAGAAAAGCGTGAAAATTTCGGAACTCCGGTACTAACGCCGTAGGTGGTCGTCCCCTTTCTTTTTTCTTTTTTTTTCTTTTTCTTCAAGGATACGTTTCACCTCCATTGTTTCACGGCGAGTTTTCCACGGTGCAAGCGCCCGGTTGAGCGCCCGATGAACCGCGCGCGCTGCGCGCAATTCATCAAAACCGGTGCCGAGGTAGAAGTAACGCTTTCGAGTATCGAGTACCGTAGCTAAGGATTAAACCGATAACGATCGCCGACCACGGTATATACGCTTCGGCTCCACGTGTCCGACGTAATTAATTGCGTCGACGTCTTTATAGTGATACGCGCGTATTCCCTCGCCGCAGCAATTTTTACGCCAATGGCGCTCGCCGGGGCAATTTAACGTGATCTATCGACGCTGGAAATGGTTAGATAGACATTCCTTTCCTTTAAGTATCATGCTATGTAATGTAGTAATTATTAATATTGTTCCGTGATTTATATTCGCAAATCTATCGGAGATAAATAATTTTCTAAGCGCGCAACGGATTTAATATTAATATACTTTAACATATCGCGTGTGCAATTTACCCAGTTGGAGGGAAAAAGTTGAAAAGAAGTTTCAACGTATCTCGTTAACATGATATTTACAAGTCCGTATGGCTTAAGGCTCATCCCTACCAGAACCCATCGGCATACTGACTTCTTCTTCTTTATAAAGAATGAAGAGGAAAGAGGAAAAGAAGCCAATAGTATGGAAATGCGTTTTTAGCTTGGACGTTTATGGTAGAATTTTCATTATTAAACATATAATGATAAAATAATGTTGTGCTTCTTCATTGAAAATAAAAAGTTAACTGTTAAATAACGCACTTTTCATTTTACACCATTATTTAGTCAATTCAAAATGAGTTATATAATATATAATCTACTGTGTGTGGATGACTTTTACTTTTTCCAAATATTTTAATGGCGCATATCGAATATCGATCATTAGGATGCCATTGAAAAATGAAGTAGTCACAGAAAGGCTACTATGGAAGTTAACATTTTTCCACTTACTTTGTCGCTCACGTCTTATTCTTCTGTGACAAGTCCCTAAAAAAATGATCATTACTCTTTATTCTTGGAAATCGGGTTCTATTATTGTCACAAATGATTCAGCACTTTCATTTCAAAGGCTTCGTATAATCTATTCACAATTCATCGTGAATTATGTCCGTCTTAAAAATACCTTTTTCGAATACTGAAAAGCATAACAATTCGAAAGACTAGATAAATGTGCATTTTTTGTAATCGTGAAGATAATTTCATAGTTCTTCTTCGAAGAACCATCGCTAGTTAAGCCGAAGAGAATCCGTCATAATGGATCGCGATCGACATGTAAAATTGCACATTTCAGGCCCATCTCTCATCATTCATTATACGTATGCCGATGCGAGATCTAAGGCTGCTATCATCGATTTTGAAAATAATCCGTACGATCGGAACGACGGTCGGCATCTCTTCGCGTCAGTCGAAGAGAGGCAGCCGCGACGCCGGCTCTGGTCAGGATCGGCGTGAACCATTTACGCAAATAAAAACGTATAATTCCGCGTTTAACGTATAATACGCTTTTAAGACCGCGCTATGCATCACACCCATATCCGGTCTCCCGTTTCCGGTCGCGAAAAGCACCGAGTTCTACGAGGCTGTGGATGGAGCTCGTGAAGCTGAAACGAGGAGACAGAAAGAGAGAGAGAGAGAGAGAGAGAGAGAAGGGTGCGAAAAAGAAAGAAAAAAAGAATAGAAACGAAACTCGCAAACACACACGCGGCGATAATGTTCGGCAACCAGCCGGCCCGGCAGATCTGCACGGGTAAATACGGACACGCCCGTCGCAATTACACGAGTGCCTGCAAGTATAATGAGGCATGCGTTTCATTGTGATTTATGCAACGGCTGGAGTCCCGTTTGTGTGTGTGTGTCGAGGGGCTACCTTTCTCTCTCTCTCTCTCTCTCTCTCTCTCTCTCTCTCTCTTAGCGCAACAGGAATTCACGAGGAATAGGCATGCGAAATCGAAGCACACAAAAACCCAACGTTGGAATCATCGGGATATAATCAGTTAGTCTTCGATACTAATAAAGAGCTTAGATTGGAGCTTAGTTCGTATCTTATTATCACTTCGTTTATTTAGATAAGAACAAGTCGCGAAATCGTTTAGTCTCTTTACACTTGATATACGTGATCTTTGATAAATCAATGAATTAAAAAAAAAATCACAGGAGACAGCTCTTTTGGGAGCGATTATCTTTAATTCGATTCTGTCGAATATCTTAGCCTTCAATTGCAGTTAAACGTAAGTAATTTAATTATTAACGTACAACGCACAATGCTCGGTCGTTTCGCAAAAGATCAAAGAAATAATACATAATGTACCTCTCTCGGATATATTCCACGCGCACTATAATTAGATGTAAATTTGCCGCCCACTTGTCTTGATTGATTCGCAAATGTCGTATAATGGAGCGCTAGGAAGGTCAATTTGTTGGTCGCGCGTTAAATATGCAATCTCTCGGAGATCATCGCGCCGGTTGAAACCTCTTCGAACGAGGAGGTTTCGCATTACCAGCGACTTGCGCGTGGCAATCGTCGCGACGCGGAGAGAGATATTAACCATAAGGGATTGTAAATATCAATGCGTAATAAATTACGCTGAATAGGCAAGATTATAGGCGGCCGGCCGGTGATTTAGCGATGATTTTTGCACTCGGCCTCGTAATACTCTATCATTAATATTTTTTTCTTCCCCTCTGTCCGCCGTTCATGCGCGTCGAAATAATAATATTTTTGGTGCAGTTGGTCGCAAAATTGCAAGCGGTTAATACGACGCGAAAGTCTCCTCTATATGGGTGCATATATATATATATATATACCGTACTTGGCGTCGCCCCGGAATGACTTCTCCGATGTCTTCGCAGAAACGCGCTTTACAAAAAACGTAAACGTAATGGAAATTGTATATTATTCAGTACTTTGACGTTTCGCTTGTACCATAATTTCTTGCGCACGTTTATGGATGTCGGCGACTATTAGAGCCGTACGCTTGACTCAACTATAATGTCTCATTCTGCGTAAAAATACTGGTAATTGTAGACGAGGCACGTCGCGAGTGTCTATCAGCTTTCAAACAACTAAATGAATTTGAAAAATGGCAAAACAATCTTTTCACGTGTACCGAATCCTTGTCGGATCAGAGTGAACACTGACCGAGGTATCTTCCATTTCATAAATACAAGCAATAATGTAAATAATTATTACGAACGTGACGTATCGATCGGATAGTCCCAATGTTGAGACGGACATGTAATGGACGAGAAATGATGAATTGATAGTAAGCAGCGTTCATAAATCCGCGCTCTTATCTTACATCACGTCGTTAATTCTGCATCGACAAATACAGGCGCAACAGCCATTCCCTGTGTATCTTAAGCGATAAATTGATCGACCTAAACAACTCGTCAAAATGCTGACGCATGACCCGCCCGACGTGACAGGCGTCATGGACCTTGCGTGTCCCGTTCAGCCGGTTTAATACTATTCGGTTACATGTATTATTCAATCAGCCAATAAGAAGGAAAACACGCGATTTATGCGATCCGCGCGCAGGCGAGAGCGGAGCTAGGGATCTCAGTTTTGGGTGGACAAGTCGCGCATGAATCATCTTCGTTCCTCGACTACGAATATAGACGTTCGAATAGTAGCTAATAAAATAGTCAACGGTCATTTTTTTCCAAACAAATTAATTAAGTTGAATCGACTTTTAAATTTTTGCTAAAATTTCACTAAAAACTGTAGACAAGTTGAAATGAAATTTTTTTCGAAAATGATTATTAATACAACGTATTAATATAACATCTTTTTATAACACAGCTAATTACGCTGTACTGTACGCCGTATGTGCAACTTCTTTGATTATTTGAGGTATAATATTGTAGAATTTTTCGCTGACATTTGGCGTTAGATAGCACAAGAATTTATAAGAAATATAGAGAAGGTGAGATATCTGCTTTGTTGGGTACAATTGAAATTTTCTATCGTGAGCAAAAAAAAAGAAATCGACGAAGTGATAACTCTCGCGTTCACAGAAAATATCCGTGATCATATCCGCCTATCAACGTGTGGTCTGGTTGTCAGTTGGAAGTCCGATCGTGAATAGCGCCGTCGTAATAACAAGCTCTTTACATTCCAGATTACACGTGCAGCTTGGAATGGCGGGCGGCTTATAAGCGCTATAAAGCGATAAAAGTCGATTTGCCTGCTGTACACCTAGGCAGTGATATATCGCTACTTAACGCCCGCGTAACGTAAACTGGACAACGCACCTGACAATTCTGAGTTTTATATTATATCAGACTTTTTTTCCTCTTTCGTTATTTTTTTTTCTTTTTTTCTTTTTTTTTCGAAAAAGATCATCAATTGATGTTTCTTTCAAAAAGTCAAATTTATGAGAGACAGTATCTAAAGGTTCGTCTTCACTGAAGCCGACCGAACTCCTTTTCTTTCCTTTATAAAGAACAAAAAGTGCCGAAAACGTGCCGATTGGCATGATTATAATATCTTCAATGGAGACAAGTTTTAAATAGATAGAACAAGTAACAATAACACGTTGATAAGTTTCATTAAAGAGATTATGGTTTAAAACCTATTTTCACTTGTGCTCGATACTGTCGAAGTGTCACTGACGTTAGAATCGACCATTTTCGAACTGCACGGTTGATTAGATGCAACAAAAATCATGCTCTTTTTTCTGCAAGCCCCCGCGCTGCATTCCATTAACGTACTGCTGCATTTTTTCAGGTCGCACTTGAATCCCAATGCTCGCTTTGGCCTGGAGCCGACATACAAGGACCTCACTCTCGCTATGGTACGCTTCGTTGTCTTTTTAAAAAATGGCAAGGTGCTCTGTTGGAAGTTGGCTATTGAGTTCTCTTCGACTTGTGCAAAAATATTCCGAGAAGAGAAACAAAAAAAAAGACCTGAAACTTCCTCGACGTTTCTTTCATTTTCGTTTTTAGTTGTGCGAACAGTGGCATTTCCCCCGTGGGCTTTGTCTCGGGCTTCTTTTGACGATAAGATGATTCACGCAACATTTGCGGTTTATCTGACGTTTGAGGTCTGAAAAATATATGCAAAATGTGTAATTGACATTAGTATGGCCGGACCGCCTTCGAGCAAAATGTGCGAAGATGTAGCTTCTATGTAGAAAACTATTCATTAAATGCTCTGGATATATACATGCACAAATATCTTCGACAATGTCCACGATATTCCTCAATACTGTAATATTTAAAACTATTATACACATGTAGTTGCGTATTTAATTAAGAATTGCGCATTAAATAAATATCGATATCAAATGTTACAGATATATTCAATTAACATTGTGTATATAAATAATTGAAAAGTTGATTAATCTAAATGTTAACTTAACTGATTTCTTTATCTGTCTATCAAAATTATAAAATTTTCGAAGGAAATATTAATTAAACAAAAGTCGAAAGTAAAACAAATTATTAAACAAACGCCATATGTACCTATTTGAGCTGTTTTCTCTATACTTCGTACATGATTTTGAACATTTGCCTTTAAAGGAAGATGGCTTAATTTTCTTCGTGGACTTGCAGAATTCTAATTGTCCCTTGTCAACTACTGATGTATCATTTTTTCTTTTCAGGGACACTTCAAATTCCAAAGTCAAGATATAAGTAGATCCATTAAGAAATGTCGGATCTTTATCTTTCTCTTCCATTCTGAATTTTAAAGTCTTTCTTCAAATTCTATTGTTAGTCTTTCGCGTTGACTTGTAAGTTTTGATTAAACTTCTCTCAACTGTCCGAATCTTTTTCTTCATCGACGCATTGTTTTTTGCTTTCGATCATATCGATCTATCATTAATCAATCAGAACCGTTATATAAATATTGTCTTTATGTGCTATTGAATTGATATATAATCGGGAAATTATTTGTAAAGTTTAATTTCATATCTAACTCACTTCTACACGATATAGTCGGAGTGGAAGCTGCAGATGCAGATCTCATTATTGCACATTCACGAAGAATCACGGTGGTCGTTGAGCCCATTTTTAATTTATCGCCAATAGTACAAGTTGGACTCCTCGCTATTATAAGGACTTTAGTCATATCAAGTGTCTAAATCGCGTGTAAATTTAGAGTGTAAATTGGTTTCTCTTTTTTTTGCATTTATTAGGTTTATAAAATTTATGACAAATAATCGTATAGATAAACGATAATCTGATTCAACCTGGTTATCACTATTCGTAGATCGCGTGCATACATTTCGGAATCTTTTCGCTAGATTCCTGCAGAACTTAACAATTCTGTAATATATGGTCGAAATTATGAAATATTTTGATAATAGTAAAGTCACTTTGTAAACATAGACAAGAAGTCAGCAAACTAAAATTTGATAGTTGAATGTTGTGAAACTCGATAAGTACAATCGATATATTATATTTCAAAGCATCCCGAATAACATTAAATAACGACAAAATGCAGACGTAATCACATAGTGGAAGTACCTCTATGATGTAAGTACGTAATCACATTTTGCATTGGTTGCGTTCAGCAGACTCAACTATTGTGGAACGGATTCATAAGCATTCGTTGCTATTCTTTGAGATCATCTAATAACAGTGAGAGCTCACGGATCCGTTAAAGTTCTAGATATACCAAAGTAGCGTGAAAGTCCTCCATTTTCAACCTAATCATATCATGTACTAATAATACTAACTGCTTATTGAACTACATGCTATTGGGTAAAAAATAGCGATCGAAATAGCCAATAGGAAAGCTGTTGGTATTTCGGCTTAGATAAAAAGAGTGCGCTACTTTGATATATCTAAAGTTTTACGCTCCGCGACAATGAAGTCTGCTGAACGCAACCATTTGAAAACTTTTTTTTTTTAAATAAGTTTTTTTAAATAAGTTTATAACAATTTTATTTTTCAAATAAATCTATTAATACAAAATCGGTACGTAGGATTTATTTATATCTTATGTACTGAATATACGACATTAATTTCTGCTTTTAGTTTTGGAATTTTTTCTCAAAGGAAGTTTTGTTGGGAAATAGCGAACACTTTTTTCAATGATCGCCTTCACTCTCGGTTTATGACTTGACACATTTCTGGACGGAATCTCCTACAGAATAATTAACAGAATTAATAGATGTGTTAAAAGATAAGATTTACAAAGAAGTTTTATATACCGTATTTAAATCCACGTTTGATTCAAAATCGCTCATGATATGATTCTTCTTTTCGCTATTTGCGCTACTAAATGTCTCCTGAGGTATTATTGGATCTTCGAATGTGATCTGCGTGTCCAGACCATATGGTATGTCTCTCGGTGGCATAACTGAAAGTCATATGTTAAAAACGTAATTTTCTCGGGAATAATATTACTAGCAATTTTTTAATAATTCTATTCTTTTATCGACTTAGTATTAAATATATGTATACTAAAATATAATTAAAGTAATATATAATATATACCACATAGTATATTACACATTACGTGTGTGTGTATACATATATGTATACATATATATATATACACAATGTATCTAAGTATATATAAGTATAGAATAAGTCAACCTGATAGAAAGACTGATTTTTTTTTAACTGATGAATTCATTAAGAATTCATACTGATGAATTATTTTCTTATTTTTAGACATTCCTAATTTTCAAATATTATTCAATTTAGACAAAGCGTGCTAAATCAATTGAAATAAATGATAATCTAAAGGCGCTACATGTGTATGCTGAATACGGTAAATTTCGAAGAGGATTGTATTCTGTATATATGTATAGTTATCGACGGTTGTTGATAATCGTGTACAAAATACAGATTCACCCAGGGGCGTATTTTCGTTATGCAACCACTAAGTCTATGTTCGTCTTCTGACCCTAAAGACAAAAATAGCTTTAGTCGCGGTCGTTTCTAACAGAACTATGCCTCAAGTTACTGCGCACACTTAAAAGAACAAAGGAAAAACAGATAATAAGAATTTCAACTTTAAACTATTAAAAACTATATACCTAAAATATACAGTTTCTGAGAAATTCTTGACATTCTTTTTCTCATCCCTATTTATATCTTTGACTCCCTCATTCCTTTGATTGTGCGTACAATAATATATCTTTGAACTTTGTCACAAAAAGCCGCCTTACGGTGTTCAGCATGATGGAATGAGAAACGTTCCGCAGATTATACAGTGACATGCCGATAGCGTTTGATTGGTCAAAATTCTTGTTGCATCATGCGCAACAGGCCTGTTTCTTTTCTTGGAAAGAAAAGGAAGAAAGGTGAACTAGTGCAAAAGTTCAACCAAAAAGAACAGACCTAACGCTTCACCGTTCTGATTCCATCATGCTCAGTGTAGTGAAATTGTCCGAAGTGTTCGGTGCAGTAAAACTGTCCGTTATAACTGTACATTATTATAACCTAAAATATTTTACCGCATTTGACATATATACATAGGTACATAAATTATCATTAGTTTCGGTTACGCGCTTTTTAAATTGAACAATGTTTGGAAATGTTAAAGAAAAGAGAAAATTTGCTTAAATTTATTAAGTAAAAATATGTTTTTCTATAAAATTGGCATCTGTAACTTGCCTAAAATATAAAGAAGAAATGGAAGAAGTTAAAAGATAATAGGGATTACTAACCTCATGATTGAATTATGTCAGTATGTTTCGACAATAATAAATATTGAATTTCAAAATATTGAATAAAAGAAACAGTGGATTATTCATTTATACATCTAATATATAATAATTCTGTCTGTGTTTTACTGTTTGATGTATCAATCCTCTTCTCTTTATCTTCATACTGTATATTACCATGTATTTCTTCGAATCTATGTGATGTTTCTGGTATTTTCTGCTCGTAGCTTCCATCTTCTTGTGCTTCAGTCCAAAATTCGGAAGCAACAATATTCTGTTCATTTATAGCAGCTCTTTTAATGTATCGTTGAATCGGTTCACTGTTGGTACTTGAAAAATTATATTTTTTTAAATATTTTTTCAAAATCTTTTTATACTTGTACGTATTAAAATTTTCTGAATTCTATAACCACAAATAATTTTGATTTTATACGGCTATATGGCAAGAATATAATTATCATAAGCTATACTAATTTAATTTATATTTAATATCAAGATGTAATTTAAAAGATCTAAATATAATATAGATATAAATATAATTTTAAAGGCATAAGTCCGTATTTACTCCATTTTTATCGGTATATGCGCACTTATTTCTGAAATTCTATAATATATGCATGCATTTATCGATAAGAATAAAGTATGAATACGGATCAGAAGATTTACGTTGTAACTTCAATTAATGCTGATTTCGTATCAAGACTATAATGTGGAGTTGTGTAAGAGTTCGCATATTCATCCATGTGCTCCATTCGGTGATTCGTATGCTGCTCAGTTTGCTTTCCCTTATTCGTCCATTCTCTTGGAGAAGTTCCGAATCTGGGGCCAGTAGTCTTACTTTTTTCTTTCGGCGTTGATGTCACAAAACGACGTGGAACCTACCGAAAGAAATTATTTGCAAATATATGCTTTCATTTATTAATAAATCACTGTAAAGAGTTCTTCGTATTACTGATTTATCAATTAGTAGTATACTTTATCCATTTTTTTAAAACAAGAAATTAAGGAAGAATACCTCGTCTGTACCTTCTTCAAGCAACATTAAAGTAACTGATGATCCATCTAAAACCCCATGAAGATGTGGTAATTTTTGTTGACAACAATTGATCGGACGATTTTTTAAAATTTTCCACCAGGAATTTTCGTCCTCCAAAAATGTCTTTATCTTTTCCATTTCTCTTAAGCAAGTCATGATTGTATTATGTGCATCTTTTAGATCATTAATCTTGTTGTCTGGGAACGGTTCTAATAAACTTTCCTGTTGAAACATATTTCAAATTTGGAAGAAATTACCGTGTATAAATAAACGAATAAATAATAATTAAATAATAAAAGTACTTAATTATTCAAGACTCACTCCTTTACTTACTACAATCGAGTAATCAGAAAAACAATGTGAAAACAAAGAGTTATAGGCGTATATAATTCAATCCATCTATTCTCCATTTATCATACTTGTTTAATGTTTGTTGTTAATAAATTACCGTTTCATCATGATAGTTTAACCCATCAAGATCTTGAGCATTTCTCTTTAGTCCTTGAATTTTGTTTACGACACGATCGTAGGAATATGATTTAAATTCGTATTTCAAATCCGTGCCGACTTTCGCATTACATCTCCTTGGTTCGCAGTACTCTCTTCGTCTCGTGACAGGCGATTTATAACGGCTTTCCAAAGTGCGTGGATTGAAAGCAGCCGGTGGAGTAAGGTGAGTGCAAATGCATGGAGGTTCCTGAAAAGCAAAATATTATATTTCGAAAGAATGTACTTTGTCAGACATATCCTCACGATATAATGCGTGACTGTATTTTTTCTAGTGATTAAAAATTTTTGTCAAAAGTTATTTTTAAAAGATTAAGTATAAAAAAAACGAATATTTAAAAATTGAAATATAATTTAACACACATATGAAAGAGAAAAATAGGTTATATACCATTTAGACAAGAAATTATATTATATTTTCTGTATTTTAATATTAATAATAATCGTAAGCCATGTTGCATTCGGACATATTCTTGAGCTACAGAATGTATTCAAATTTACATATCTTGTTCTCATTCTGGAATACTTATTGATATTTTACATTATCTTGGAATTTAAAATTATGAAATATACACACACGCACACACACACATACAAGTTCGATAAAAAAAGACTAGATGTGAAGTGGGACAACGTTGTTTTTGTAAAAAGATAAAACTTCAAGTCGTTGATATAAAATAAAGAATAGGACAATTTATAATTTTTAGTTTTTAATTTAATGTTTTTTTTTTCTTTTTTTAGTTTCCGAGTAACTTACTTGACGATGTAAAAATTTCATATACCATTTTCATTACAAAATATGCTACACATTTATAATGCCTGAAAAGAATTACGAGAATTATTTGTATAATTATTATATATTATTACGGAATATAAATTTAATTCCAGAATGCGTCGTAGCCAAGTGAAACTTAATTGCAGATTTCTATCGCTAAAGTAAAAAAGAGGTAGCATTGTCTCGCCTTTTTTTTTTTTTTCATCAGTGATCTCCAACAGCGAACGGTGACTCTCTAGCGCGAATAATCCCTTCTTTGAAAAATGATGCAGCCGGCTCATGTGGCTACTAAAAAATGAAATGGCATTTGTATCACTGCGACGTTTATCCTGAAAACGGACTTTGTGCGTCCACTTCGATGTCATGCTTACACGCTTCTTTTCGCGACACAATAAAGACTCCCGTCGTGTTTAATAGTATAAGCTCTTACCTATTTGTTCGCTTTTTGCGAGCAACACAACGTAATGCGGCGTTCAACAAATTACACAATATTTTTCACGGACGTTTTGCTAAAAAAAAAAAAACTTTTTCCATAGCTATCTTTCTCTTATAAAATACAATACATATTTTTCATTCATCGACGAATGAAACTTCCAAATATCTCCCACGACACGTCACGTTCCACAAATATTCGCGAAGGTGTTGAAAATTAAAGCATTACACGACGACCTGCTGACTTAGTATTCTAGCGACGCGCGACGTGAAAACTTGAGTGGCGTTGAAATCCTAGGTCGATGTTGGGTGCTGAAAAGACGAGCTTGTAAACGGTTCGTTTACGCAGGGATCTCGAGACCCTGGGCGCATCCTTCGAAATCTTGCCAGAATCTTGCGCAGCCGAACGACCCGCATAATTGCATTGTGACGAGAGCCGTAAGCCGCGCTCGCTCGCGTCGCTGATTCACAATGAGGGAAGAAAAAGTCAACGAGATTGTCCCGCCCGGAGGGCAAATCACAGGACTCTCGAGAGCGTCGCGCGCTGCACTCTCCTATTCATTTACAAAGGAGCGTAGATGGGATCGCCTTCTCGCGAACGCGCACCCGTAAGATGCGATCGCAATAGCATCGAAATTGGGTCATTCAGGTGCAAAGTAGGGTGAACCCACTATATTCTCTCCTAATCCCAATATTGGGCTGATTTTTCACACACAGCCTGACCCCCCCGACGTCCTCTCTTGATGAAAAACCTCAACGTCGCTGCGCGCCGTGAAATTCATTTCACAAATTCGTTGCCCTCCCGCCGTGGTCTGAAAGAGCCAAGCTTGATCGTCCGTATAATTAAGCAATAAAACGTGAATTATAGTAAACACATATCCTAGATATTAATCTCCAGAAGAGCATCAATTATCTCGTGTGTCGTTATTATTCTTGAATTAAATTGAATGTAACTTCTGATTAAAGTACGCGCGCGACATTTCAAAAAGTACCGAAATTCATGAAGAGAGGCACAGTACTTTTACCGTGCCGGTATTACGGTCGCGTCTGAAGGATGTCTTGTCCCGTGACGAAATGCCACGCCTTTCGAGAACTTAAACGCCCCGCATTTAAGAGAGAAACCACTTTCAGCCACGATCTTTCTTTTACGAATCTTCGGAACAAAGTAAGAGGAAGTATGACCGCATTAAGAGGAAGTTTCACGGCGGGCACGTATGTAACCGGCGAAGAATGTGAAGCGCGCGCGCGCGCGCGCGCGATAAAATTCAGCTCCATAATCTTCGTCGAATGGATTGTTTGCGGACGTATCTTGGCGGATGCCCCGAAGAAGGTTGCGCCATCCTGAAATTGGGTTATTCAAGTGCAAAGCAGGGCGTCGATGGCGTACGAGGGCTATCCTTCAACGTCCTCCGCTTCGGAGAGGCTCTCCCTCGAGTACTTTTTCCCTCGGAAAATACGGATTTCGTTCGCGGCGCCGTGAAAATCGGTTAGACGAGTTCATGAATTTCCATGCGGGACGAATCGTGGAATCTTCACGTTAATATCGCATTGTATCACTTTGCGTGAAGTGACCATCGCGTTCCTTTCGGCTTTCCATAAATGTTAAGTATCGCTTTATGATACCTAACTGCGGAACATTAGACATTTTGACAGCTTTCAATACGAAACTGTCTGTGGAACATCTTGTGTACATATGACACAAGCATGCAAAGCAGACGAATCGTTGCTCTCTTTTTCTTTTTGCAAAATCATTGGATCTCTTCGCGTTATTTGCACTTTTTGCATCCTTTCAGCATCCTTTTTCTCTCTTCAATATCCGAATATCTATTTATCTAATTTTCAGCGCAATTTTTGGGGATTTCAAGCAACGTGAATAAATCTGTTGTTTTGCGTTTCGACACCGTAACATTTTTCTACATCTATTTCCAACACATTATATAAATGAAAAGTAAAACCTTATCTCAGTAATATAAGATCAACAGGAATTTTTATATTTCGTTATTTATTACGTTTTTATATAACACTGTTCCAATTCCGCATTATGAATTTCACTCGAATTGAATTGTTTGAAAACGCGCGTGTACCTGTCACTCGCATATTTACCGGAAAAACTGACTTTTCAAAGTGAGATCATCTTGTATACCATACCGTTTTTATTATGTCACATACAAATCGGTATTGCAAAAAGCAAAATAAATCAATTGAGTTAAAAGATTCCTCTCTCCAAATTGAAATGAACACTGGGATACCTTTTTTTTTACTAAACGCTTTCACACCCGGTGTTGAATACAGAAGCCACGGACAAAGAAGAAGGCCGATCCCCAAAGTCGGCAAGATGTTAGCCGCAAGTCAAAATAAAGTAATTGTTATTTCCTTGTTGAATTTCTTATATCCTTCCCGAACTTTTCTCCTTTTGGGACACTGTATTATGTAAAATGATTTCCTTCGACCACTTCTATATAATCCCACCCAAGATGTCCTCATATTTCTCCCCCCGTAGATTCCCAATGTGAAAGCCGCGTGATCGTTTCGCATTTTTATAACGCCTTACAGAATTTGATCCAGAAAATGCAAAGTCATCAAATGTCGCATCTTGAAACGAGATGAGCATCACAACTGGTATTTTTATGTACAATTTTATTCCATATTTTGTTTATAATTATCGAATTGTAATGTTTCAATGGCGATCTTCAATCTTAAAATAGAGCTACAGGGAACCAGGGTTAGTTTTCAAAAGGATCCGGCAAAGATCTTTTCCACAGTAACAGTTCTTCTTTGTAATAAATTTACGAATAAATAACTTTCTCTTCAAAACTGTAAGAAAAGTGAAAACTGTAAGTCACCTTACAAACATAGATTACAAACATAGATGCCGCCTAGATCTAAGACGCCGCCTTATAACCATATTTTCTTTCATCTTTATGCAAATACAATACACTACACGTGTTTCTCTACAGTTGCTAAACATACGTGACTTGGGGCATTTCTTCGTTATCCAACCAGACTAAGACTATCTTTGACTTTAGAGGTCAGAAGACGAAGATAATCTTAGCCATGGTTACTTTTAGTTGCGTAACGAAAAAACGCCATTGACATAAACGCCATTTATTCTAAAATACTTTTGAGTGGTAGAAGAGAGAAAAGAACGATCTCCTACAGAGTAAAAGGTACGTATATCAAATCATAAAATATTGTCAATACTGAAACAAGTAAAAAATGTTCAATTATAGATTCAAAAGTTTTCATTTTGCATTTATTTCATAATGTTGTGAACCTACAATTGAAAACTATTAGAAAACTTACTCTCAGAGTATAAAACAGCCATAAAACAGTCATTAAATTCTAACAACTCTCACTTATTCTTTCATCATGAGCAGTACATCAGAAGAGGTTAGAAAGAGAGATGGAGAGAATGTAATATATCCCCCCCCCCTCTGTCTCTCTCTTTCGTAATTAACTCAATCCGACTTTGGTAATCATATGAAATCTGTCGTTGCTCATGAAATGATATGATTTTATATAATATATTTGATTCACATATATTAGGTGTACAAAAAAGTTCTGAGCTTTAGATTTGATACA
>NW_017306091.1:3682737-3685869 GCF_001594115.1 Trachymyrmex septentrionalis
AGATAGATAGATAGAAATTAGGACGCGATTCGTCATCGAAATTATTTATGCATTTTGAGCATTATTTAAAAAGCCTGTAAATTCTTATAAATAAATTTTGATATTTACACGAAAAAGTTTATAGAATAGATTTCATTTATATTTGCACTGTTCAGATTGTTTATCTCTTCTAGTAAGTTAATCGCTTAAAATCATTTAATTGATGGTATAATTCCTTCATTTATAATTTTTATGAATCTCATTATAAATTTTTTCGTAAATCGATTAACTAAACTGCGACACAAGATAAAATTTAATCTATTTTTTTAATTCAATTGATTTAGGAAATATTATTTTGTTACTAATAAATTCCAAACCAGAATGAAGTTTAAATAGAGATCACTTTATATTCTGGAAAATCGAGTAACTATAAAATCATAAATCACAACGAATGACGTTGTCATAACCATTGAATGTCATCGCCTTAGAAAATCGTCCAAGTATTAAAATCATTTAAAGTCAGTCTTCTGGGTGGCCATTGCTTTGCTATTGCGTTCTTAATGTTATGCGGACCATGCAGCTGTACGAAGAATTTCCCCAATTAGGCTTGACACGAAAAAACTTTATTGTCGAGGAAAATCGGCAAAAAAAGAACCATAAATTATAAATATCTTCTCCACCATTCTCGTCCAACCTATTCGACTGACTGTAAGTATCTCGTCCAAAAAAAAATGAATATACTTTTAATTAAGATCGTAGTTGAACAAGACAATAAATTACATGTAACAACAGCAGTATAATCATATACAATTTACAAATGTATATAACTTTAGTGCTATCATTACATATAATTAATCACATTCAAGAAATATCGCACGGAATAATACAATCTTATTTATAATAAAAATAAGTTGTAATATTAATTATATAATAAATTATTAAACTTTTTTTAGCTCACATATACTAATTAGAAAATTCTTAATTATTTTAAATAAAATAAGAATTGTGAAAATAAAATTTTTATTAACATTTTTGATAGTTAAATGAACAGTCTTTGAAATAGATAGATCGTAAAATAGATTTCTTATTAGAGGACTGAGATGGACTAATGTTTCTTGAAAGATCTGAATTTTCTTGATTTCGGTAAACCTAATAGTACCCTTAAGTGATGTCAAAGGGACCATCCCAAACATGAAAAAGTTGCTTTTGCGGCCCTTCGTGCCGATACGGTGGTATAGATCATCGGGTGTCGCTCTGTTTATACCACAGACAACCAAATTATCGTTGCCGGCTCCTTGGAAGTGCAGGACTTCTATAAAAGACCTAACAATAAGAACGGACGGGGAAAAAAGGAGGGGCGCAATATACCTGGACCCAAGTCATTTTAAATTGCCAGCCATTGATGTCACCGCGAATGCACAACCAAATGTCTCGTGTCTTGTTATACCTAAATATTTGACCTATTTACAGCGCATTATTTGATAAATCTTCAATATTATGGTGGGTCGAGGTGCAAGACACGAGTATTTTTATTGGCAGTTCTCGCAATTGGATGTAAAACTCTGGAACTAAATATTATTTATGACATATTTTACAATCGTACCTTGTCCGCGTCTTGTTACGAGACAATATACATTGTACATTTCCATCATACCATGTTTCGTATTCTAAAAATATCGATATATTAAAAAAATAAGTACAATCATTCTCCAAAATCTTCATCATAATTTTAATAAACAAATTTGTCTTTTTAATCAAAAATGAAATTTCTAATATAAAGTATTATCTACATTTATATAATAATAAGATAAATCTGATAAAATATTTTTTTTTTTTTATAAAACATGATTTTTTGAATAGTCGCCACATGAATATGTTCGTCCGGAAAAAAACGTTCGATCTGATCGAAACTGATCGTCGTGCAGCTGTAAGGGGAAAAAAATAATCGATTTATACCTGAGACTCTGAGGTAATCGAGACTGCCAACCATTAATGTCACCGCAAAGAAAGTTCCGACAGTGTTTGCACTCTGCACCATCCGGGGTGTGTCTTCGGCGCAGCGCACAGTTATCTGTCCCCTACCTTCGAGAGGGTCCTATCGATCCCTATCTCGCGACACCGTGACATCCTTCTCTTGATCCGCCGACACCGGCCTCGCCGACACCGATATCTTCAATTCCTCTCTTCGGCATCCCCGAAGGCCGAGCCACCCTTCGTCACAACCGGTCCGCGACTCGCTCTTCAATCCTCACGAGACCGCCATCAGGATGTCTCATTTTCAGATTGTCTCGTTTCAATTCTCCGGCCGTTTACCGGACGGATCATCAAGACGTACATACCAGCGAAAGAATCACACGGCGAAAAAAGATTTACTCCCGCAAACGAACTGAACATTTTAATATCGTCACATCGCGAGTGATTTAGATGAAGTCAGATCACTATACTCGTAAATTAATAAAAGCAGAATTGAAAAAGAGATTCTATTCAGCTTCGATTTTTTTTCCTTTTATTCAGCAGCAACAAAGCTGCGTTATCCTATTTTATCCAATCCTATGTATTATTGCGGACGTCATAAATTGTTATTCTTATCATTCTTCTCGAAAACAGATTTGAAAATTTCCAATTTTCACAATCCAACTCGTTCTCGCGATCGCGTGTCCTTCAACGTGACAATCTCGATACGCGACGTAGTCCCCAGACGGGGACTATCCAAGGGCAAAGTGCTAATATCGCTTATACATATCGCGTCCGAGATCGAAACATCCTCGTCCGTGAGGCGATCTATCAGCATCGCAGCATGCGTCACGCACACGCGCGCACACGGCGCTCTCTCACACCGCGTTCATTCTCCAGAGAGACAGCCGGTTAAAATCTCCCCTCCCCTTCTCGACCCCTCTCGACACTATGTATTCATTATCGCTCGCATGTAGGGGCGTACACATCTAATGATTAGCCGTTGTTTGGTTACGCCCTGGCAACGGCAATCGCGAGATGGCAGAACCACCTTCGAAATGCTTGCCTATGAAATCCGCATTAGCATCGCGATAGAGTGCTTTGCCGAACGTATTCATTCACGCCCGCAAGCAGTGCGGCGACGAGAACGAAACGTCTCTCGGGATTGTGAAAATAATTTCTAAATCGAAACAATCTGAG
>NW_017306091.1:3685969-3689693 GCF_001594115.1 Trachymyrmex septentrionalis
ACAAGCAGTGCGGCGACGAGACGTCTCTCGGGATTGTGAAAATAATTTCTAAATCGAAACAATCTGAGAGGACTTCGACAAGCTTGCGCTCGATTTCTCGTACAATACAGCCTGCGCACGATGCTGCGAAGGCGATGGAAAATTTTGCTAAATTAAAAATATTAATTTAGCCAGAATTATAGAGGATTATATACTGCGAAGTTTCCTTTCATCAATTTTTCTCACTCTTACTTCTCACTCCGTGTAATCGTAAATACGACGCATGAAACCTCGGTCAGCCGCTAAAAATTCGTGACCGTGATACATTCAGATTCAGCTTTTTCTTCAACCGTTGCTAAGTGACCGCGTTCGCCGCGTTGCGAATGCGAGAGTGATTAAAGCTCGATGTTTAAGAGCGTGAGCGTCTACGTTTCCGTGACTCCATAATCAAACTCGCGCGGCACGTTGTTACGAACGGCGAACCGGTCGTTAGGCGAAATTAGGAGGCAACCCTCACCCTCTCCTTCTCTCTCACCCCCCTCTTTCTCCCCCCTCCTCTCTCTCTCTCTCTCCCTCTCTCTCTCTCTCTTTTGTTCGCCAACAGCGTTAGAGATATCGCTTACACGCTTTAACGCATTATTTACGCATACGCACCGCTTACATGCACGCATGCTCGAGTAGATGCTCTAATTGCACATAGTTTATTGACCGCCGTTCGTCGCAAACGACCGTTAATCGTACGTAATATGGTCGATCCTTCGACGGAGGAGGAATACGCCTGTTAACCCAATGACATATCAATCCCTTTCGAACGAGAAATGTAATCGATATCACGGCCGTTTCATGGTAAAGTGGACTCGGTTCCCGAGTCGCTTAATTGGCTCTGTGAGAATTTCGGAATTAGTTAAATCTGCGGTAATACGCCGATAAGGAAAAATGTCTTCAATGCGATTTCAACAATCAATGATATTACATATATATATATATTATTATTAGATTTTTTGTTATTATTAATTATAATATAAATACATCATATATGATGATAATATAAAAAGGTTAAATTTGACACTAACTGTTTGGAACTCCGTTCTTTTATCTACTTCTACATAAACGCGATTTGGATGCTTTTCAAGGCTGAAAAACACCAAAGTCGACCGCGAGGGTGCAGCAGCGACAGGAGTCCTCCGAGTCTTCGAGTCTTTGGGGCCAAGGGCCGTGGGCCTCGAACGATCGAGGTACAGAGATTGGGAAAACGACAGATGTGTTTCTTTCTTACGTCAGGAGAGAGGGAAGAGAAAAGATCCCGTCACAGAGAAAGAGGCAGACCGTACATCAGAGATCCCGCGTACTTTTATTCCCACGCGACACGCATTATGCGAACGGGAGGATCCCCCTTCCCGACGGATCGGATTCTTAACGTCATCTCTTTTCCCTTATCCTCGAAATCGAAGGCTGGAGCGTTTCGTCAAAGGTGGCGACAGGACAGAACGCTTCGATCCGAAGCGTTTCCACCCTATCGCGACGTAACGAAAGTGTTTCCATTCTTAGTTGTACAAAATAAGAAAAAAAAAAGGAGTAGCAAAATTGTGTCGAATATTCATGCGTGTTAGAAATTAATGAAATTGTAAAAATCTCTCTCTCTCTCTCTCTCGACGTAAAATATGTCTCTTCTTTGTGCAGTATCCGTCAAATAATTCTTGCATTCCAGCCATTTTTACCTGCATCTTTGCAACCTCGCAACATGCGCCTTTCAAAATTAGCCAGAATTGCGGGCCACGTTTTAAAAAGTCAAAAGTCTCGCAACAAAGCTCGCGGTTGTCGGCATTTTACAAGCGTTCTCTCACATTACCTATGTAAATCAAACGCATGCTGGATATAGTTCTCCGCAAGGGAGATCGGGAGATCGAAATTGTCGCCGCGAGCGCCGCGATCGGCTGTCAAACCCCTTACGGGGTTCGTTAGCGAGCAGTTCCATCGCGGCCTCGGTACAATGGAAGCGCAAGAAAGAAGGCCGTGTTTCGTTGAAATCACCATTCCGCGGCGGCGCAAACTAGAGGCTTCCGGCGAGAGTAATCGTTTCGCGGGATCGCGCTGCCGAAAACTTTCCTCGCCCTAGAAAGGGCCACCTAGGTCGCGCTCTATCTGTCTACCGCCGAAAAGGCTGCCAGCTCGCCGCCTCTGGATACTTAAAGGCCGCCTTTGGGTTTCGTGGCGGCCGCATAATGGCGCCCGTTTGTCAAAACACGTCAAAACACTATCCCCGGCCACGAAATCATCTCGCTGGGTCCCGGTCACGCCCCGCGATACATCCACATCCTCGGGCTCGCTTAGGCGAGCTTCTCAGGTATATATATATATATAAAAAAAAAAACCCGGAGGGGAGAATAGCGCCTCTTCTCACACCCGCGCGAGTACGCCCCTCGTTGCCGAGTCATCCGGCCAACATTATTCTCCAACGAATTCGGAAAGTAAAAATCTCCTCGCGCTCACTCCGTAATGATTCAGCTCGGGGCCGACGTCGGCGAAGCTCACGTTGCTGTCCGCCTTCCACGATTAGGTTCGTGACAACGGCTAAACGCAAGTTGTGTGTTATAAACACGAACGATCGGCAGATCAATCTTGTACAAACTGTGAATAATAACGTTGACGTTAGCTACGATGTTGTCGACGAGATACGAATGGTGTGTCGCGGACCTTCTCGTTGAAAATGACTTTTAGGAGCGTTAAAAAAGGATCTGAGAAAAAAAGGGAAGGGAGATGTATATATTTGAGGTTTTTTTTCCTACGATTGAATTGTTTGTTACAAAGTTATGTTACATTTATATCGTTGCATTATATTACATGTTATATTTGTATTACACTTACTATATGCCACTATATGTGTTGTATTTATATTGTTGAGTTGGGGAAATTATGAAATATTAATGTAAACGTTACTGCGTTAATTTTCCGCGGGTTGTTAGAAAATGTATCGTTCGCGAAAAACTTTGGGTTAAAAAGTTGCAATCTCAAAGTTGACGGGGGAAAAAATGTTAGTATCGGAAAGATCAACAACAAGGATTCTGGATAAACTTGGTCGTACCGTTGGATACCGTTGGTGGATATAATTGACCCTTCAAATACGTTCTTAGCGCACATAAATACACGTAGATTGATCGCGAGTCATAAGTCACTGGAATAACAGCGCGCTCGAAGCGCGAGCAAAGAAATCTCAAGACATCACGGCGGTGACTAATTGTTAATAATTAATTTACTCCGGGATAATACAGCCGGAGCCATATCAACTTGTCCAGATTGGCATCTTTTAGTAGACGCATTAATATTAACTAGATTCGTGAAACCGCAATTTCTTCACGCGTCCGGCAATGCGGGGGAGGGGGGGGGGGAAAGTTAAAGAGCGAACGCAATTTACAACCCGGCCCGGGGTTGCGTGCTTAATTACGGCGGGTGCGTTAATAATAATCGTGCGGCGATCGGGCGCTGTAACTTATAAGTTTATAACGCGGTTCGCAATTTGAACGGGACCCCTCCCGCGTTCCACGAACACGAGCGCGGTCACCGCGAGCATGCTCACGGGATCTTGACTTTATTTATGCAACGACACTCGCGTGTCGTCTTATCGGCCGATTAGGAGGAGCGTTATTAGGTGACAGAGATCGCGTGGTGAGCGGCATGGAGTAGCCACGGTACCGCGGTAATGCCCAGCAGTCACGTTACCGTCGGGGGGGGGGGGGGGGGGGGGGGG
>NW_017306091.1:3689793-3690818 GCF_001594115.1 Trachymyrmex septentrionalis
CACGAGGAATCAAGCGCTCGTTACTCACGGAGGAGAGTCGGCGAGGAGAGAATCGCATCGGCGCGGCGATGCGTTCGCGGGCGAGCCTTACGCGAAAAGTCTCGCGTAAGGAAAAAGGAATGAGCTCGCGATAAGAATGAAGGAATGAAGATTTCGAGACGTAGGTGTCGTTTGGCGACCTGTATTCGAGGATCTCTCTCCCGAGGGCCCTCTTGGGAAAACGGAATTTCGCGCGGCGCAAAAACGGTTACGCCGCCGCCGTTGCGGCCGCCGTCGCCGCTCCCACTTAATTGCGCGTTTAATTGCTCCCAGCTACCGCGCACGTAGCTACTGGCCGTGCCCCACCCTACCCGTGGTAACTCACGATCCTCCGCGATCGCGATCGCGATATGTATCCTCCACGCCTGGGTGTAAATGGCGAGAGAGGAGTTGTTCTTCGCAGCGCGATAAGCCGTTTAGCGCGCGTATTTCAGGAGATCCGGCGTTAACGTTTACGATACGTATGCGATCTGTGCGAAAGAGCCTTTCGAAAGAGATCAATTAGCGCGCTCGCGGAGCGAAAGGAAGCGAAATGACAAACGGGGACATTTGCTGTTCGACACATGGAGGCTCAATTTCACAGAGAGCTCGATTTGGCCATCGATCGAACGGATCAGAAAATAATTAAGTGTAATAAGATAATGAGTCTGTTCTCGACTTGCTTACGCTTCTTTTGTTACGCTTAAAATGAGATAGATACATTATTTGGCGCCGAAAAGAGAGAAAGCGAAGAGTGTAAAAAGTGTAAGCAAGTCGAACAGACTTAATATTACTACATGGAAATGGCGAGTATTTATAACGAGTATTTATAATGGACGCGAATAAAATGTTACTTGAAGATATTTATCATTGCAGGCAATCGAGCACTAGAAAAATACCCTAACACGTTTCACATGTAAAACCCTCCAAATAATTCATATTTTTCTGCAACTTTAACTACTCTTCACGTAATTACAGTTGAAAAATCGCATATTATTCACGTAATT
>NW_017306091.1:3690918-3691735 GCF_001594115.1 Trachymyrmex septentrionalis
GCACATGTAAAACCCTCCAAATAATTCATATTTTTCTGCAACTTTAACTACTCTTCACGTAATTACAGTTGAAAAATCGCATATTATTCACGTAATTACAGTTCCAAAAAAAAAATCACACATTATTTCGCAATATTAATATGTTATTAATAAACACAAAAGGAGGTCGTGCGATGATTTGAGATGTGGAAAGCGTGCTGCCAATAATCACTTACAGGCCTCGTCAATTCAATCATCAATCGTTATCATAAAATTGAATGCGTGCGAACTTATTAAAACTTTCTTATAATTATACTAAACGATCGTGGAAAAATCCATTAAACGGAATCATCGAAATTTGTCGAAAAGAACCGAGGCGTCTGCGCGATTAAGTGAGGATCCATAAAGAATTCAGATATGTTTCTCTCGATAAATTACGCGGATACAGTGCTGGAGGTATTGAAGCGTATGCGCGGGAACCCCCTTGTGCCTCGCGGAACGCACGTCGTCGACGCAACGAAAGAGGTGTGAAAGTTCCGATGCTAAAAGTGCATACGTGACATGGGGGAGGGGGGTGGAGGAGGAAAAGAGAGAGAGGGAGAGAGAGAACGAAAGGGTTAGCGTTGTGATCAATACGCTAACGAGCCGAGCCGAGCCGAGCCGGTGCACTATTGGCATCGTCGCACTCACGCCGCACACCTCCATTACGCGTTAACGTTCCTCGTGAGCAATCTCGGCGGATTGTTCGTTCGAAACGGCGAGAACGGTGACCGCTTTTTTATCGGGCGGCATCGCCCACGGCCGTTTTTCTCCCCTCCCTCCTCCCCCCCCCCCCCCC
>NW_017306091.1:3691835-3695680 GCF_001594115.1 Trachymyrmex septentrionalis
TTCTCTCCTGCCCCGGCGTAAATGGCTCACAATCAGAAACACCTTGATGAGAGAGGAGGCCGGAGCCCGGTGGAATTGCCCCGTTAAAATCCCCGCTGATGGTTTCAACGGGGTGGTACAACTCGCGGCCGCGGTTACGTTTCGCGGAATTGCGCGGCTAATCGCTTTTAATTCGACACTCGTTAAGGGATTTGTATAAAAGCCACAGACCGCGGCGCGGCCGTGGGGCTTCGCGGAAGCCATAAGACTTTTATGCCTCTCGCGCGCGCTTCTTCCTGCGCACGGCCTGGATGTGTTTTCTCGCGATCGCGCGTGGAACACCGCGACGGGTCGTCTCGACATTTTTATCGTCGTTCATTCCACGTAGCTCTTGATATCTTTCTACGAAAGTCATCGCCGCGACATTTAAGTACCTACGCACTCGAGTAAGTCGTATCACTGTTGCGGATGTAACGAGTCATTTTTTTTTTTTTTCGCATTCAATTGCCATTTAACAAAAAGCTCGAAGATTAGAAATAATAAATAAAACGATGACAATTAAAAGAGATCGAAAGTTAGCGCGATAAACAATACGTAGTTCTGATAATAAAAATTTTTGTATAATTACGCGACATGCGCAATTAAAGTTAAAACCAACAGAACATTTCGTCGAATTTTGGCCATCCTTAATAGGCAAGTTGATAGATTAAAAATCGGAATAAATCCGTGCCTGTATTCATATAATTTCTGTACGTCATGCTGCGGTCTACGGATGAGAAAAATAACAGTCTTCGAAAGTTTAAGGAATGTTGTCTGACAAAGTCGCAAAACTGAATGGAATAAATGGCTGTGCATCTAAAGCTCAAGTTCACAGCAAAACACATGAAACCATAATGGACAATGTAATGAATAAAAATCGTTTAACGACAAAAATTAATAATTGATCGAGAATAGTCACAAAAGTAAAATAACATAAATATTGGAAAAAGAATTAAATGAAAGATAGTTAAGAGGTCCAAAAGTAAAAAAAAAGTAGAAATAGAAATATTTATCGCGTTTTGTTAATCGCCAATTAAAATTATAGGCTATTGAAATTATCATATCACTAAAAAAAAAATAAGACCGAAACGATAAAAAGATGATACAGATCGGGGTAAACAAAAAGGTAATTTCCTTTTAGGTAATGATATCGTATTATATCAAGTGCGATAACATCGTGTTCATTAAGTGTTAATTAAGTAATGTAATTCGTATGTCCGCGGGTACACGATTTGTCGCTTTGTAATTTGCAACCGCGGCGATTCCTTCAATTTCTCACAAGCCTTAAACACCATGGTCACGATATTTTATGGTGTACAATGTACTTTTCGACGACGCAAACCTATTGCAATCTGCAATTCTCGATTCTTCGCGATCTATCAATAAGAGAACATCTGTCCCACACGGAGGTCCATTCGTCGCGCTAAACGCCGCAAATGGCACGCGTTTCATCTGCCAACAATGAGATGACGGATGCGTCTCGATGGAACATCGCTTTAAATGCATGAAAATACAATACGCATACATCAATGCCCGCGATAAACGGGGCTAACGTTGCTTCGCTTAATCAAATTTACTGAAAATGGCTGAATTTACTCGAACAGTTAAATATGTATCCATCTATATATATTGATGATTAAATTTCATACCTATATAATATTATAAGCTCCTACATTATTTTAATAATGTAATGACTTTACAACAATGTAAAATGTAAAATATTTTATGTAAGCAAGATTTTGAATTAGAGCGACATTCAGCCTGTTTACTAATTATTATACACAAAATATATAAAATACAATAAGAAGAGACAGTCGATTGACGCTGCGAAGGATACAAAATGAGGAAATTACGTATGTATATACGTGTGAAATGCTATGTATACCTTTTCTTACAACTTTCTAAATATCTGAAATCCTAAATTGCCGCCGCGTGTCGGAAATTGCGCAGTCGCATGCAAATTTTTCGTTGTTACACGAGCCGTGCTAGCTACGAGAAAATTACCGCACGGATCGGCTGACAAGTATGGCGACGAAATCCACGCGTCGCTGCCGCCATGCGGGAAGAGGGACGGAGTGTGTATATACATGGGGGAAATTTGATTTTGTTGTCGGCTTACAATACTCAATTATCTCCTGGGTGGACCAAGACGCAACATCTGCCGTGGAGAATCCGCCCTATTCCAATGCTCGTCCTCTACCGCCGTCGGCTTGTTACATCGTTAAGGGATGGAGGCGAGGCGGATTCATAGACGCGTTAAGCCTAGGGTGAAAATGATGGCGTATTCATTATTAGAAACGAGTCTGCCGCCGTTTTATGTAGTATTTCAGGTAAGATTTCGGGCGTATTAAAATTTGACGCGCAACTGAATGGCCACGCCATTTTTATTAAGAGCTCCTTCTGTCTGAAGCTCGGATTAAGAGTGGGTTTGATGGGTTCGATTTACAGGTAAGGTGCCGGTTTTACGACTGCGGATGCACACTTTAAACACAGACTTTAAATACTTTCAGCGTAAATTTCTCGTTAGAATCGGTCATTATAACCGCTAATGGCTCGAAACATCACTATTATTTGTCAATCATTTATGAAAATCATAGGGAAAACTGCGCAAGCTGCGCGATCGCAGAGCAAAATCTTATTATTCCATATTTACATTAAATTACGTAAAATCTATAATGCTGTGTAATGTTGGATATCTTACTATAAATTAAATCGATTCTCTATTTACTTCGTAGATTCTCATCAATTTCCTATTTACTTATTTCATTAACTATACTCGAGATAATTAACATTAAAAGTTACCGGCATTCCTTACTCTTAATTCTTGTTCTGAGAATATAAAAATAAACACCAAATTAAACCGAGATTAAAGTTAATTTTTACATTGGTGGAACCAAGCCTCAAAGAACTAAGGAAATAAATTACGAAAAATAAAAAAAGTAATGAAAAACTAAATATCTCATCGGTATAAAGAACATAATTATTGACAAGTCAGTTTTCAGAATCTTATCTTCTACATAAAAAAATATAATGCTAATCTAAAAAAAACGGTCAATAATGACTTCTGGTGTTAAATTACTTTTGGTAGACAATGAAGAAAGTACGATAGCGCTCTGATTCAATACTTTCCTTAGTCAATAATCGTATACCCGATGGGATACCAGGAACAAAAAAGAAGCGAACGAGAAGACGGCACGAACGAAGCATCCCGGCGATTTAGCCGTCGAAGTGATACGTCTACGTTTAAGAAACGATTATGCGTGAGGGCGAGAGAAAGAGAGAGAGAGAGAGAAGAGAGGCTAAAGTCGAGAGAGCGTATGCCTAACACGGTACGGCGCCGTGGAAGTGTTGATCCCATAACAAACTCAATCCAGCCGGCGTGCGTAAAAGCTTCATTTAGCCAGCGCAGCGCGTCGGCGGATAACCACGTCGTTGCAAGCAACGCGGCTGTGTCGGTGCCGGTTCGTCAGGGTGGTGCTGGTAGATCATTCCCGTCCGAACGATCAGATTTGATGGACCGATCGTTATGTGGGATATAATTACTTTGTGAGCTGAAGACTTTCTCGCGCGCACACTTGCGTGCTCTAGCGTATATACAAACTCACGCGCGTGCACATCACGCCTGCGTATATTTGAACATTATGCCGCGTTATCTTTCTGCGCGGGAGCGCGGATGTATTCTTGTGATAATACAACATGCAAATACGCGCGTTTGCGCGTAATATGCGATAAATTTGCGCGTCATGGAACCTTTTTCAACTTTTTCAGTTTGCTAAAGAAAAAAAAAAACGAAGGAGTGAAAACGGAAAGATACTGCAGGAGAATAT
>NW_017306091.1:3695780-3700253 GCF_001594115.1 Trachymyrmex septentrionalis
GTTTGCTAAAGAAAAAAAAAACGAAGGAGTGAAAACGGAAAGATACTGCAGGAGAATATTTGGAAATTTATGTAATTTTAATTTATCGATATGAAAACGCGTCATGTATGGTATAATGCATAATATACAATAATTATCAATGTGAAAATATAATTGTAGATATGTGTGTGCTCACATATTATATATACTCACGCACACATATGTGAACGCGGGCATGCGTGCCGCATAGGCTCGAGACGATTTCTCGGGCCCACAACCGGCCCTCCTCTCCTTCGCCCTTCCAGAAGCCCCCACCTTCGTCCTAGCCGACCTTATGTACACCTCCTGCTCCCCTTCTGCCATCCTCTTTTTATCCGGTCGCGCGGTACACGGGAGGAAACATGGCCGCATGCCTCCTCACATGAGCCAAACAATGGCGGATATACGTGAGGGCCCTTACCCGTTGTTTGCCCGCTCGTGCTTCGATGAAGTAGGGCTCCGACCACACAATGCTGTAACTTTTTTCTCGATACTCCTGCTTCTTCTTCTTCTTCTTCTTTTCCTCTTTTTCGCGTTATCTCTCTGTTGGCCTCCTTTTCGTTGTCTCGTTACCTCTTACCATCTGTTTCGACTCCGGAATCTCGGTGTTTGATCCCCACAAGTCTTTAAATATCCCATTATTTTTTTAACAATTCAACTAAATCCGTTCAGCTAAATTGGCTCCGATCAAACCTCGACACTTTAGCGATGATTAACTTATTAAGTAATATTTGTACTTGTTAATACGTTGAGATTATCTTATTAATGCGGATAGAATTATTAATTTTTTATTCTTTAATATTATACGAAAAAAAAGTATTAGATAAGAAATAAATTATATATTTGAAAGTTTTTAAAAAATTCTATTGGTTGAATCAAATTAATCGAAATCGTTCTATGCTTGATTGTCTGTCATTATATTCTGAAGCAAAGATAACCACTGCATTGCACAGCAATCGCTTCCTATTATTATTACACTGTTATTAAATGAAGGATATCAGAACATGTAACATACATATTTTTTTTTACATAAATTAAGATAATGGAGACATATAACACTAATATTTTCTTTCTCATTAAGTCGCACCCGTATCGCATATTAATAAAGTTTGCAAACATAATTATTAGTCTTCAAATATATCTTCGGCTAACGGTATTTAACTATCTTCCTTTCATTTATCCTACGTTTAATTAACAAGCTTTCGTAACACCAAGTTTTTTTATTCCCACATTTTATTATCGTATTTAACTTTAACTTTATGTAAATTACGAAACGCACGGATAGGCAAGAAGTGTTTACATAAATTGCAGCTCCCTTTGTTAGGCAAAAGAATTCGAGTGAACTGCTACGCAAACTTTGAACGTGGTCAGTAACTTATCCGGTTCGGATCAGATAATGGCGGGCATAGGGACCAGCCTCTGTCTACCAGTTCACGTTCCGATGAAGTAGGACTCGAATCGCATAATGCGGTGAACCGTTTCTCTTCTCTTCTACTTTCCTCTCGGTCGCTTCTTTTTATTTCTGGTCCGCAACGCTCTTCTAAATTCGCGGGGTGCCGATCATCCCTGAAAGCCCGGACGCGAGTTAAGTGAGACGTGGGTAACTTATAAAAGAAGTCACAGCAGAGCTTGTGTGGAACCCTAAAAATTATCCAGTCCATTCTACGTCGTTGAGGGAAGCAGAGATTTATCGCGCGCTCAAAACACGCATGAAATTTTATACATATACATTTATTCTTCGCGCATTCGAAGAATCTGTACATTGCCTTCTAACACCAAATTATATAATATTTGATCTAAGTAAAGATCACAAGCATAAATAAAATAAAAAAAAAACAATTCAGGAAAACTGCATATCCTACCTAATTTATTTAATAAAATAAATAATACATGCTAATAGTTAACTACACTTATCAATCCTTACACAAAACACAACGCAAATCTCTCACTCTAATTTTTTATAATCTATCCATTACATATTGATTTACATTAGTTAAAGCATTTACATAATATATTCAGATATATTGCACGTGTAAAATATACATATATGTAATTTCGGTAAGAAATTTTTTTTCACCATTAGAAAATATTTGGACATCTTATTAACTGTTTATCATTGTAAAAAGGCAATTTATGAATGAACAAATAACTAAAGAAGCTCGTTGAAGCAAACTTAATTCGCCGTTCTGTATGTCTCTTATGTCGATTGCTTTAAATTACATTTCCATCGGTTAATTTAATCGATTACCGCTGGCCTTGCCGAATTAATGAAAATGATAGAGTAAAACGTGTCGCGAGTTCGCGCGATCGTTACGTAATGACACGATGACAGGTGCGTCACGCGTGTTTTATTGCGAGCAGATAAGATCGGTGGCCGATCTGACGCTTGCCGCATAACTTATGAGCAATAAGTCGTTACAATTTAGATGACGATCTCGCAGCCTACGGCGGAATAAGGTCCGTTTGCTTCGCAATGTTCGTTGCGTAGCGCGTGATCACGCTTTCGCACCTTTATAATTATAAATACATATACGCGAGCCACCTGTATACGAATCTATAGTATCGGGATATTTAACATGGCGTATCTAACGATCAGCTGGACTATCGCGTCGCTTCAATTAGAACGATTCGTTTAACCCGTTTCTCGAGCCTTCAATTAGTGCGTAACGATCTTTTAACCTGGCAAAGAGTAATTTTCTGTAAATGTGGAAAAACTATAATTAGCAATGTATACATATATTATAAAATACAGGAATTGTGCGAAATATTCTCTTAACGCTTCCTATCTAATGAACAGCATGAATAATAGAATTCTTTGTTACGTAATGAAAAATAGAAAGAAGATAGAGATAAAATCGAAAACGTTGAGTATCGAGTTATGAAAAATTCGTTTCTTTAGCTTTTTATATATACGCGTAGATACATCAGACAGGTAAATTATTCTTGAGCTATTAAACCCAATTTTCAACGCACATGTTCCTTCGTGTTTCACAACGGTGACAGACGAGAATTATAAAGCTTGATTTATTGGAATATCGCATCGTTTGTGCGCAATTAAACGAAAAATACGGGCTGTCGCGTGAGATATATTCATGAAGGCATATCCGAAGATGATACTTATTTCAATATCCGATATAAATCTTCACGCCTGCGGTATTAATATATCCCACGGCTATGTGGCTATTCCATAGGTGGCATCAAGAAAGAGAACGTGAATTTTTATCCACCACAGAGCCCACGGCCCCCTCGTGAGAGCCCTCATCAGGGTTTAGTTCCTACTTAACTTGGGTTATATATGTAAACGCGACCAAATCGTTAACCATCTTACCTGTATTCTCTATGGCCTGTGGCTCGAAAGAAAAAAATTTAAGCCGGTGGAATGTAGCCGGTTCGCCGTTAATAGCTTGCGAAGATCATAACTCTTCGAACTATGTTATTTGTATTAGCCATTTCTTCAAAGCAAATCGCTGAAAATGACTTGTAAGTCGGTCGATAAGAAAAAGACGGATAATCGTCGGAACTTGTCCGGGAATCAGGCGGACCTTTTCGCAGAGATCATTTCTAAGAAGGATTACAGGGGTACGAGAATTAAAATTGATCGAAACATTCCCAAGTAACTTGGAATACTTGAAATCAAAGACAAATGTATGAAGACATTATAGAAATTTTTTTTTAATATATTAAAAGACCAACTGTATTGATCTTTTCCTTACTTATTTTATTTTAGACCTTATTTATTCATAGCGGTATAGATTAATATATTATTGTATATATATATAAAGGAAAGTACCTACATAAAGAAAAATGATACGAGGAAAAATTGTATGTACTTTGACTTGTTAAAAAAATACAATTCAATTTATAGCACATTAAATTATGTTATTCTCTGCTAATGATGTTTCTTGCTAATGATGAATATATCCTGCTTTAAAAATCACCCCCTCAGAGTAATAAACTTGCACTTTACTCTCTCAATAAAGGTACAATAGAAATATCGGCTGTACGATGTTTGAGTATCTGTCAGTTTAAAATTGGCCAGGGAGAGTGCATGAGAAAAAAAAATGAATTGCCTCTTCCCCTGCCTCCACCCCACATACACATCGACATAGAAAGAAGAAAAAAAAAAAGATACAGCGAGGGGTACGAAAATGGTGAAATGGTGGGAGTGAAAAAGCTGCTCGCGGTCCGCTCGCGGCGTACGAGAGAATTGGACCAATCAGGGTCGTGGGTTTCAGGACGCGAGGCACTATTAATCCCGGAGGATTTGCCATGGAGTTTTTGCGTTCGTGATCTGAACCCGGGGTGGCGTTGCGGTTGGAGAGCTGCGGTTTGATTTATCTCCAACCGCTTCTCACGCAACCGCGATAACTCACCGGCCCTTAATTTCTATTTTTCGCCCTGTTCGACCATCCCTTTCCACCTCCCCCCCTCCCTCCACCCCCCCCCTCTCCGGCC
>NW_017306091.1:3700353-3704902 GCF_001594115.1 Trachymyrmex septentrionalis
CTCGCCTTCACCATCGTCACCCATGCTCCTTCTGCTTCTTCATCGCGATCGTCGGTACTCAGATACCCGAGCGCTTGCGTTACTCGGCGTTGCTACGTACAAGCGACCTCGATCCAATCGACCGACATGAATTAATCGTACCGCAGATTCTCTGCCGTCCCTCCGCCCCCTTCCCTTCGATAGTAACGCAATGTCTGGACCTTGCGGTAATGATACAGATTAACCCTCTCATTATCCTGCAAAGCACTCGATAACCGCGATATATTAGATAATTTCTGAACGATTCCGATGAGCGCAAAACAACTAATAAAACAATTGATATTACTCTTCGAAACGTTTCGTGCCTACGAAATAAAAGGTGAGATCTTGTAAAATGAGCCGATATGAAATACACGAAGCCGGCCACCTTCATTATCTCGCTATCTAGAGAATGTGAAAGAAGAAAGTCTTATAATTTCCTTCCGCGTTGGATCCGCGCCATGTGGGAAAACGGCCAGAAACTCCGACCGCTGAATGCGCAACAAATAAAAAAACAACACAGACGCGCCGCGCCGGGTCCTACAACCGGAAGTCCGCGCCATTCATTTTCCCGGGAAAATGAGAAATTGATGGATCGTGGGTGGAGCGGCGATGGCGTCGAGAGAATGAGCGAGAACGTGAGCGGCGCCGGCCCAATGGAGGGTACAGAGAGAGAGAGAGAGAGAGAGAGAGAGAGAGAAAGGAAAAAGAATGAGAACGCGCAAATGACGATGCGATGACGATGCGCGCGAGCTGTCGGTCATAAGGGAAGAATGAATAACGAGAGGCCAGCAGCCATTTCGACGCCGCTTGCGCTGCCAGCAGGATATTATCGATTACGATGAGCGCTCATGGCGATCCATCAGGAAGCACGCTGAATCTCGATGTTCCGCTCACGTTTGTTTGCCGATCTATTGCCAACGGGGCGGCGCCATTCAATCGATTATAGAGATTATAATTATGTATTATTAGTTTTATTAGTAAGCTGACATAATTTACATGTGCATAATTTATTAAACGCTAGAACAAATAAATAAAACGCGAGCATAATTTTTTTTATGCAGATATCCGCCATTTTGACAGATTGATTTTCCTACGTAACACGTGGTGAACGTAACGTGTAAAACAGAGTGCGTCTTTTTCACGAAATCATATCTGCGAGATCGTAATAGATTGATATCCGTTTGTAGATTACATCTCGTTTAATGCATTCATCGCAGCGAAATGATTCGCTTGAAATCTCAACGTCATCAATCTTATTGCCGACGGATTGTGTGTATCGCTGACTTAATTCGAGAAAGCATTCGATAGGAAAATTAGCGGCATTAAATCGTCGGCGTTTGACATATTGTATTTTCAAGGTGCATTCACGCGTTGAGTTATGCCTCCTCGACGGCACAATTCGTAGATGAGAGACGCGCCGTGCTCTTCGTTGCGCGGCTTCTTCTACATCGAAACTCGAGAGACCTCGCCTAACTAGTTCTGGTCGTCAGAACCTTCAGGCAATTCGATCCTACGTAATTGCCTCCACGGCTTCTCCTTGACCTCGACTTCGGCTTTGTCGTATCCAACGATTCTATCACGTCATTTTCTACGCTTAAATGACTTGGATCTTTTCGAATCTTTACTTTCCTTTCGACTCGCGCCATCCCTCTTTTCGCTCCCAGCCTGGTCAGAATAATTAGCAATTATAATTAGAAATATTAAGAGACCGTGTTAAAGTTATTGCTCGTTTAACGGCGAAATATTACCTAATGTTCAATGTATTGGTAACAAGAGAGAGTAATAATTGTAGCTTAAAGCAAGAATTATTAATATATATGCCAAATCAAACTATTTTGGAAAGATTGATGATATCATGTCATTAATTAATATTCTGGAATCAATTAAGAGACACGTACCGGCCGAGGCGAAGCGTACTCTGAAATCGATTCTATCGTCGTACTTGTCTATATTCGAGACGCACGTGCGATACAGTTCGCATTTGTATATCACTGATCTTTTTCAATTTGTCACTCTCCCAACATGTGCCAATTATTCTATTTGCCAATTAATAAGGAGTTGCGATTCATAAAACAGGATTTTCTGTCACGTGATGCTAATTATCCAAAAAAACCAAAGATTGCTATTAATCTTCTTAGCTGTCATTTAGCAAAAAATTTTTCTCAGCATATACCACCTGAGTCTACCACTTCTTGTTGCAGTCACTCATTTTTACGTCAATCCTGAAAGCACGGTCGAATTATCGATCATTTTCTATTGCATTTATCACTTGCTGTTTGCATAGAATTTGTTCTGACATTCTTACAGTATGCGATAATACATAAGATTTCATCTGATTGTCGTTCAATTATTATACATTAAAAAAAGAAAATTTACCTCAATTATGTTTATACGATAGATAAGTAATCTTAATTTTGCTTTTTTAACAATAAAGGCAGCAAAAATTAAGATTACTTGACTCATTTACGTATCACTGCATACTTTTTCATATAATTTATATTACATATAATTATATATACATTATTACCATACTATAATCGTATATATATATATTTAAAACTTTCAAAAAAATGTTGTGAGAAAAGAGTCAATGTAAGAAATAATTAAAAGTACCTACATATAACGTTTTCCTTGGAATTTTTCGTTTAAACACCGCAGCTCAATTTGCAATAGAGAAATTAGTAACAATGGCTTATTTGAAAACTCATGGAGGAGCGTCGACGGACCCTCCTAGATATACTATGCTATTAGAATAAACAGTTATCGATTAGACGGATGTAATCGCGGAGGAAGATCTTAGCGAGCGAGAAAACGGTTTTGGGAGGAGGTGGAGCTTAACTGGCCAGGGTGTGGCCCTCGAAGTACCCCCGAGGGTAGTTAGCACATGTAGGAAACATGGTAGAGGGGCTGAAAATGATTTAGGTTCCTCGGATGTTGAGGGAGGGCCGGAGAGAGAGCGGGCAGCGATGGAACACGGTGGCGGTGTTCGATGAGGGGGTTGGTTTCAATATGAGCCAGCTGGCGCCTCGCACGCGGATCATCGCTGATACCTATGTTCCATTTCGATGGAAAGCGGGTTTATGTCCTACGTTTTGCTACCGCCGCGCCGGGGGAAAAAAAAACAACGATCTCTCGCACTTGATACCAGATTCAGTCGCAATAACGTGACGGCCAAGAGGCGGCCCGAGATGAAAAATTGATTCCAGACCGAGAACACAAGGGAAATTGTGTGGCATAATCCAGAAGTTCAATCGTTCAACAATCACATTTAATAAAGATATTTACGCGTAATATACATCCCCCATGGTATTTGATCGAACTCAGAATTAATTTCTTCTTACTAAAAATAATGTCGAGAGGTCACTCTTTTTTGCGATGTAATATTATAAAAAAGAATCAGTAAATAAAAAGTGTCTCAGTAGATATGGAATCTCTCTACGTATCTTTGGACAATTTTTGCACGTTGGAAAATAATATCAAAATGTTAACAATATAAAATAAAAATCGAGTAGAAAATGTCACTTCGCAAATGAACGAAGAAAATCATATTTCGGCTGATATTTTTCAATAAACGTTCAATAAATCAATAAATTCTTTACAGTGTTTTAAAGATGCTTATATTAACATTAATAATATTGGATTGTTTATCAATTTAATTTGCTATTACGTATTTCTTTAGTTCAGGACCGACCGAAAATAATCGGCGCGATTTTGAGCTGAAATTAGAAATTCGTACAAAAATATTAAATACCAAAACCTGCTTTGACCGGATATGGTTTTTTTTCCTCCTTTGTGTTGGGACGTGTTCGAATGCCCATCCGGATGCTCTCCGGGTGTCAAGTCGACTTTGTGGTGGGAATCTAAACATAGCCTTGCATTTTACCAGCTTCTCTGATACATATATATATTTTCATCTAACACAGACCTCATATTCCTTTATATAAATTTTGCAAATCTTTCTTCATGTTATTGACGTTTTTTTTTACATAAAAGTTCATCGTTGCGTAAAAAAAAAAAAAAAAAATTTCATGGAATGTACATAAAAAGGGCAATAATCATTATACGTACAACTTCCGTCTTTAAACTCTTTTGTGCATTGACCACCGCGATGTCCTTGCGAAATCGTCCTCGGAACCTTGTTCGAGGTTGTCCAAATATTTCTAACAGAAGGACGAGATTGAACGCGGCGGATTGAATGGCGCGTGTCGTCCCCAGCGGGACGTAAAGCTTCGGTGTCGCGAAGGGATCGAGAGGGCAACCCGGCGCGCCCTTGGGCGACAAAAGGACAGCCGCTAAACGGCGCACCGAAAAACACGGCTACCGCCTACTCGATCGTTTGTAATGCCGCATTGTCGATGTCGTTGTCCTTTACCGTGGTCGTCTTACACGTCACCGGCGTTTGCACAAAGAGCGCCAGCCGAGACCGACAATGCGCGAGATTTGTCCAAGCGGACATCCCGCGGCCGTCACAATGGCGTACGCGTCAGAGTGATCCACGTGCGTTTGCACAGCTTCGAAGCCCCCCGCC
>NW_017306091.1:3705002-3705326 GCF_001594115.1 Trachymyrmex septentrionalis
CCGAAGTCTCATGCAGCGTTTTTCCGGTTTTGAACTTCTCTTGCGCGCATTGTTTGTTGCGCCGCATTCGTTAGGACGCTCATGATTTCGATATTTTATGTGCTGCGCACAGGTAGTATATCAAATAACACCTCTTCCTATGAAAGAAAATCAAATTATCTATCGTATTTTACACTTAATTTCCATTTTACCATTTAATGTTTCCATTATTTAAAATCCTTACTATTTCGGAAAGAAATCGATCAAATTGTCAAAATACCATTAGCATTATGTTTGTATTTACGTTTTAGTAGCTCTATAAAATCGTCGATTAGCAATCCAATT
>NW_017306091.1:3705426-3708506 GCF_001594115.1 Trachymyrmex septentrionalis
CCCATTAGCATTATGTTTGTACAATATTTACGTTTTAGTAGCTCTATAAAATCGTCGATTAGCAATCCAATTGTTGTGCTCAATTACCGCTCATTTATCTTTACGACCTTTATGTTTATTGTACTTTTTATATATTATACTACGGCATTCAGTTTAAGTCTTTACGATCCGTTATCTTTATCTTCTATCGATAGCCGAAAGAAACCACAATCCACATCCGCTCCTCTCCTTCTCAGCCCTTCTGACTTTTCTCTTTTAGCCGTGCGAGAACACGCGAGGGATCGAAACTCCGCGCTCCAACTCAAAAGTTGCACCACAGCAACAATGAGACGAGACAGGCCGCGCGAGTCAGCCAACGAGGCTGGTTTCCAACACCTGGCAGCCCTGGAGCGATTCGCCTTAGAAATCGGAAATACAAATTGTCCGAGGGTGGAGTGAAGGGATGTGTGTTGTAGGGAAAAAAACCACAAATCATCCCCTCCGGCCCGTCCATCCTGCGGACGTTCTCTCTCTCTCTCTCTCTCTCTCTCGTCATAGCCGCGCGAGTGAATCCAAAATGGCGATAACGAGCTCCTTCTTGCCCGACAAGCTGTTGTTGTGCGGTGAAAGTCAAAAATTCGATGTCCCGTCGCGTCGTCGAGGGACCTATTGTGAGTTAACACGCAATAATAAACCTCGTGTGAATTTAACCGATTACTTACGAGCATGTCGAATTTCGAAGCATCACAGTGACTACAGATTTACTTCTCCAGCATTTTAAGACTTTTAACTTTATCTTTTTACTTTTATCTATATTAAGGCAAGGAATTTGTACGCGAATATTCTTTCCAATTTCATACCATTTTTACAAATTTAATGATTGGATTTTTTTTTTTTTTTCAATTTTTATTCAATAACTTTATTCAATAACTTTTATTAAATACTAACTTTATTTAAATAATTTTTATTCAATAACTTTTATTTACATACTTTTATTTACATTTTTCACGACAATGTGTCCGCATATATAAGCAAAATGCTTTTTGTAGAATCGAATAAGTTAATAAACGATAAGAAACGCGCTCGACTTATCTCATCGAATGCTAGCAACGATTACTCCGTTTCGCTTGATTGACTTAATCATGACGCTCACACCGACCGGTCATATTTCTCGCTGCAACTCGTTCGCGAAACGGAGACGGGGCCAATTATTAGATAGTATGTTAATGGGGCGGGCATACACGTTTACGAGGTAATGTATTAATAGGATAAACCGCGCGCCAGGTAATTATTTTCGCGTTACTCCTTGCGTGCCTCGCTCTCGTACATAGTAATTCGATTCCCTCCGTTTTAACGCGCGATTCTCTCACCGTGCCGAATTGAACGTCGTCTCGTTACCTCGCGAGCGAAGTCAAATTCGCCTCGCGAATAATAATCGTACATCCCTCTCTTTATGCCCGCGTCGCCTGCCATTCAAACCTCTCGCAGGCGAGATCCCGAACCGGCTACATTCTTGGCACGCCAATTAGCACTATGGACACAGCGGATATTTATTTCAATCTTCGTCAAGTATCGCCACATTCGCGGTATATACCTTTTCCTCGGAATTGCCGGATTTATCTCCAGCAGTTCTCTTGACGATACCGAAATTTTTGCGGTCACGCATTTCATAAATTCCGAACCGTGTATAGTTAACAGCCCGACGTGAAGTTTCTTTTTTTTTTTCTTTTCTTTTTCTTTTGGATGTGAAAGAAATGCAACAAGTGTAAAAGGACCAAAATTATAATAGTAATAACAGATAAAGCAAAAATATGAAAAAATAATACACATGTTTGCTCTCTCTCTCTCTCTCTCTTGAAAGAAACCCTAGACCAGATTGTCGATGTTTTCTGAAGTCTGCTGTCACGAAAAGAGCGATGCGTACACTTGGTGTTGAAATAATTTCAGGGAACCTGCTTGTAATCTTTTCTAAATTGTTTTTTTTTTTCCAGATTGTACTCGCATACTCGTGAAAATAAAGACGAATTATGAATCAGTCCGCGTCCACGTCGACCCAGATCCGTCAGAACGTAACGCCGGAGAAGTTTCAGACCAGTTCCGGCCAGAGTCAGCCGTAAAACTGATATCACACGGTCGAGGAAGGAAATTGAGCCTCTCGCTTCGACCGGCACTTCGTTTCGAGTAGCGGTCGAGAGCACGCACGCGAGAGATCCGATTAGCCTCGAGGCCGTGTTATATTCCTGCAAGCTGGGAGGCGCGACCGGGGGGGGTGAAACGGACGATCGTACCGGTGGACATAACTTACGCTGAGAAAGGGCGGGTAGCGACAGCATTAGTAGCTAAGTAGGGCCCTACGTTATCCTATATCCCCGCGAGGATTGCGCCTTTGCGTATATACGACGAAGACACGGACGATTCTCTGCGAGGAGATTTCTATCTGCCACTAGCACCCGCCAGGCTATGGAGAACACCGAGAACCATTCAGATTACGATCTTCTTTTCGTTCCTAACCAGCGCCTAACCAGCCGTGTCGGGTCTTTAACGTGAAAAGGAGTCAGCCCTAGCGAGATGCTGCGTTCGTTGCTGTGTTGTTGCCGTTCTCGCGATATCGCCGTGGTGTATTACGCATTTACGCCGTTTACCGGCGACATCAAGACACTATTGTGCGTAAATGCAGAGCAGATTGTTACCGTTTCACCTGAATAAGGATGGTATCGGGTTCTTCCCTGAATTCGCGTCTCTGCAACAGGGTGCACCACGATTGTATTTTATAAATAAAAAGAGTTGATTATTTCTATTGAACGAAGTTATTGAGTGTTAACAGTTAATCAATTGGCAAATTAAATTACGTCGAAGATTGAAGGATCTTGCTTTTACTTAATTAAGCTTTATCTTTAATTAATTTGAAGAAGCGTTCAGTGTATAAAAAATTTTATCTGTAGTCTAAAATTGTCGAAGTGTATTTCTCGTATTAAAAATTTCGATAGTATGTTTTTTTCTATTAAAAACTAAGAGTGTGAAATAATATAGAATTTGGGATGTACACGCTGTACACACACACACGAAAAGGACAGTTTTGCTAAAATATATACCTAACAATT
>NW_017306091.1:3708606-3721847 GCF_001594115.1 Trachymyrmex septentrionalis
ACACACACATACGAAAAGGACAGTTTTGCTAAAATATATACCTAACAATTTAATCAAGCACAGATCTGAAAATAATTTTTGGATAAAAGTTAACTAGGCGCAGATATGAAAATAATTTTGTTGGACGATCGAAATAATTATGTAGGATCAAACTGATAGCTAGAGTGTCAACTTTTTTTTTTTGACATTGCTCATCATGTTTGAGTTTTCTACGTAATTTGATAGTCCAACAAAATTATATTCAAATCTGCACCTATGAAATAGTTTACACTTTGTCAATCACTGAATTAGAATGTTAAATTGGCATGATTGATGTTATTTTATATTAATTAAGAGATAGAAATTATATTATTATTAATATTTCTTTTACAACTTCCATTATAAAAAAAAATATTAAAAGTAAGATAACAGTCACCATCTCTATAAATTAATATTATAGACCAGTTATATTGATTTCAATTACGATAATAAAATTATAAAATATTAATTAGCGACAATATTGGAAAGTGAAATATCTCCCCAGCATACAAATGATCCTTGCGCTTAACGCTGCTTGTATAACATGCGAGAAACCTACCGAAATGGTCAACGTCAAACGTATCCATTGGTCAATGGCGGACGGATTACAACCTCATCGATGCGAGCCTTAAATGCGAATGTCGGGACGGCGCGGCGGCGTAGGCAGGTATCCGAATACATTAAAGAGAGGAGCCGTCGGGGACATTAGGTGGCCGGGCGTGTAGCCGATGCAACGTCCCGCCAATTAATTAGACCCAAAATGGCCACCACGGATGGCGGACCACCATTTTATCTCGGATGTACCACCGGGTGGACTCGACGTTAAGCGTTGAACGTAGTCAGTCGTAAAGTAGAGATAAGTCGCCGCCTACCAGAAAGGATCGCCGAAACGGCAGCAGCTGCACCGCAGATATTATGGCGCCGAAAGGGGGCTGGTGAGGATAAATCCCGACAGATTAGATCACCGTTCTCAAGTTTCCAACGTCGGGGAACCGATGAGCTTTAACATTTAAACTTTCGTCCCCCGATACCGCTCCCGATGCCGCCGCGTAAATTTCTTTGATTTCTCAGACCCCCCCCCCCCCCCCACTACCGGCGATTCGCTAACGAATCAACGTGTGCATTCTACTACTTTTAAGAACAGTGGTTTTGTGATATATTTACAAATCATTAAGTCACAGCGTTATTAACTCCGACCAATCTTTAATATCTCTTCTATTTTTTTATATACAATCTTCTTAATTAAAAATAATTGCCAAAGATTTCGAAGACCTTTAATTATTAGACAAAGTAATTTTAGTATATAAAGCTATTAAAATCATTAATTCATAGTATAGCTTTATACCTTGTTATAAAATAACCTCGAAAATTAAAATTGATTGTTTTAAAAAAAGTGTGGTAAGGTTTAAACATCCATCGAGAGCTCCGGGCTGAGCTCTTAACTTTAACTGACTAACCTAAGCGTGCCCTTAAAGAAATTCGCAGCCTTTGTAAGAACAAACGTCCCGCCGCCAATACAAATTTAGAATCGCCGGTCGCGAGGTTAATCGCCAGGTTGATATCAGCGCGCATCAATAAGAACGCCCGCCGCGAGACGGTATAAATACCAAGGCAACAATTACGCGCGCGTAATTGCGGCCCAACTACAGCGACAAAATGGCGCACCCCGGTGCAGATGCAGCGCGAGCTCGCATCTTGTATTTCCAGCTCGTCCTGTTCCCGTCATTCGAATTTATTGACAGAGATAAATTTTATTTTATCGATCTCCGAGCATCGATTTCGGCACTAATTAATTATTACGCGTGCACGCGGCAGGAATAAAGAGCTTGAACCACACGGAACTAATGTGCAAACGAAGAAAATGGCATTCATGATTAAAATTTCGAAAGCAGTCGGCATATTTCAGTTTTTGTTACAATTCTTGCTAGTTAAAAATCATTCGTTTCTCCAGTTGTACTCCAAATGTACTCCTTTTAAAAGAAGAACTTTTTCGAAAGTATCCTCTTCAATCTTTTCCTTTCTTTTCTTTATCCATCTTAATGCCAGTTAACATACACGTGAGAAAGAAGACAGATATGATTCTGATCCGGCAAAGTCGGAGATTAAATCGGACGCGACCCCTTGCGAGATCGCGCAGGGCAAATTATCTCTGGCCGATCTCGGTGGCGTTGACGCACTCCGTTTCGGTAAAGGGCAGCATTACCGGTGCACTTTATGTACCCGTCTCCGACCTGCGAGCATTCCTGGAGGCCGGATATGGCCCCAGAAACGGCGGCGCGACGCCGATTCGAGATGGGGGGGGGGGGGGGGGAAACAGGGTAGGTTTTGCGACGAGCGACACGAAAGACACACAGACGGGAAAACGACGGTTTAAACCACCGCCCATGCTCGTTGTATTCGGCTAACCGTGCCTATCCAATCGCGAAGTACCTAACCAAGCGGCGCGAGAGAAGCGCGAATTCTCGGGTCCCCCGTGTGCCCGTAATTACCGCAAATTACGGGTAGGACGGGGACCGTGGGCACGCGGGATCGATTAAAAGCAGTTTTCGCGTGCATGCACGGCATACGCGCGCGAGCGAGAGCACGCGCGGTGCAGCCAGAATCTCGCGAGTCGCCGACTCCGCTCGACGAGAGAAAAACGCAACGTCGGATACCGGCATGCCGCCGCGTAGTATTGCATCGTGCGATACGTTACAATCCACACCGCGAACATTCCGCAGCCCCCCCCCCCCCTCGTCGAGAGCAGCTCGCCGAGGCACCCATTTTCGGAATTTAACACAGATCGAGAAAAGAATACGTTGAATTGCGCGTGGTAACAAATTAATCCGCACAATTAATTAATGTAATAAATATATCAAGCGTTGTAAGCAATTGATTCACTGGAATCGTTGTAGAACGTAGCTATTTCTCTCGTCTTCAATTCAAGTGTTTAATAAATAATTACGCGATATATACAGCGTGTCGTATATTTGTTATTAATAAAATTTATAAAATTTTCATCAAGTTCATGTGGTCGAGGAAGCTCGCTGAACGAGAAATATGTAGATCTTGTTGGTTTTTGTGTCCTTCAACAACTTGCGAGATAATTAACGTCCACTAGCGGAAAATTGCTATGGCCGTAGTATGGAATACATGCTTATCGAAACGTGGTGTAAACAGAAATTCTCTCTCTCTCTCTCTCTCTCTCTCTCTCTCTCTCTCTCTCTCTCTCTCCCTCTTCCCTCCCCCCCTCTCTCTCTCGACTTGTACTGATAATTATCAATAATTACAATACATTAGAAATTAAAATAAGCTTCTTATGCAAGTAGAACCAATTAGAACCCTTGTCGTGGTTCATAAAATACCATGGTAAATAAAATTATTAGTATTTCGTCAATTAAGGTACAACTTAGAAAATACGGACATAATGTAAACTATGTAATGAATAAAAAGTTATGAAAGCATAAATTCAGAATGAGAGATCTAAACTATACATCTACTCGTCGGCAGATCCAATTAAGATAGGCTACTACTTGCAGCTCGTTACTTACAAATTAAATGTAATGAATTTATTTCATTTCTCACAAAATTCATAATTTTCACAAGAGAAAATACACAATACTTTGCGTGTTCTTGAAAAGAGACACGTATTTATTAAATATTAATAAAATATTGTAAGCATTATATAATTTATTATATAGAAATATTATTATTCTTCACATGTACCCCAATAAACTCGTTGGACATAATAAGTTAATTATACTGTACTTTCCACAGCAATAACAATTATTTTATAATTGCGCATTTAATCATCATTTATTAATTAGATAGCATTAAGCACACTGGATAATTTCGGTGGAATACATGTGTTTATTCATGCAGAACACATCGTAAGCTTACGATGCCAATTACTAATGGAAATACTAAGTCGATTGAAAATTTTGTTCACGGAATGCATACGTATAAATAAATATAGTGCAAATGTATTTTATATATAAATATATGAGATTTAATTTTTTTTCTATTAAATTGTCTGTCTAATTAAATTGTTTTTATTTAATCTCGTCTGTACTTCTTCTTCTCATGAAAGTTTCTTCAGCTCTCCAAAATGTTACGTATCAACTTAACTAAAATTGGCAATTATATCGTTCATTTTTGCATTAATGGCAGATTAAAGAACGTTCTTGCACTGTAAAGAAATTAAATTAAAAGACGTTCTTGATGCACGCGTTAATTCTTGTAAAATAATAATTACTACATATTTTCTACTTACTCCTTTTCAGTTTCTTGCTATTTCAGTTGCTACCATTAAAGAGTTTGCCGATGTTTCATGTATGCGTATATACTGAGTAATGCACGGAAGTAACAAACCGCCGGTTGTAAAAACGCCGCGTGACATTTAGTGGGATATTATGGCGATTGGTCAGTAAATACATCGTCAAAATGAAAGATACATACGTACGCGTTAACATATAAATTCGCCACGCACCCGGATTACTTTTTGCGATAATTTCCTCGCGATGACAGTGCCAGCATTTTACGAGATTGCAAGTCAGTTTTGCGTTAATTAAAGCATTAACTTTCAATTCGAGATCGAGAGTGAATCACACGCGATTTTTGTGGGGTCTGACATCAGGAAAGAGAGAATACGAACTCGCGCACAGTGACCGCGAGGGGGAAAGAAGAATCGTTGTTTCAGGCGGAAGGTAATTGCCTTTAAAATGTAATTGTCTTTAAAATGTTCCACCAGGATGTGTAATTCCTCGTGCTAAGAGAGCCAACAAGAGCACGACGAGCGCAGACGTACGTACGTCCAAGCGGAAGATTTTGCCTCGCGGTAAGAAAACGACGGGGATGGTAATTTCTCCGTTAAAAAGGATAGGGATAATAATGCAATTATGCGATCATGCGAGCGTTCGCGAGCGATTCTTATTAGCAGGCAATATTTTAATCCCAAATTGGATCTAATGATCCCGTAATTCGGCCGGCGTTATTACTCCTTCGGGCCACGGCGAGATGAAGTAGCGCGGACAGCGCAGATTGGAGTAACGCGATACTGCTCGTCCGCGAAAAGCTGCGAGAGGAGATCGGCTCGATATCGAGTGCCGGAAAAAAAAAATACTGCACACCGCCCCGCGAGACATAGGTAATCTGTCGCTTATCAAGATCGCGCGAATATTTAACGCTCGACTTTGCAATTTCAACATGAAAACAATATTGTAACATTTTCCGCGAAACGTTTTTAATTCGACAAGTTTGTTGAGAGGATTTACTCTTGTCGGTAATTTTAATCTTTTTTTTTTTTATTCTACAACTTTAGACGGGAGTATGTATTGTTTGTAAAAAAAATTGTCATTATAACTATTTCAATATATAATATATTTTCCTATTATTTTAAATTAATGATTTTTATATGCATTATAAAATGAACAAGTAGAGATAGAAAGTTGCAAATATAATATATAATCTCCAATCGACATGAGGTAAAAATTTTCGCGCAGCATTACGATAAGACGCCGAGAAAGATTGAGTCAAGATTCTCACGCGAGTAACAAGTCGAAAGACACCTCCGAAGGAGGCGAGTGTCTTAATTGAAGAGAGAAAAGGCGCCGCGCGCCGAAATGCGCAAAAATGTATTCGACGGCCGGCGTTGCGTGCGGAGAAAAGTGAAGTCTCTCATAAGGACGTCTCTGCCGTAAGCGTGAAAGAAAGCCCTCTCTCATATATTCATTTTGGTGAGATCTCGTGAGGGCGTGACGAGACGCGAAGTCCGGTGAAGCGGGGCGAGGCGAGGTGAGGTGAGGCCGGGGGACCAAAAAAGAAGAACTGATTGCAGGTACCCACGCGCAACACTCAATTCAGATAATGGAATGACTTGATCGTACCACCTTCATCTTCACGCGCGTACATCGTCTACCACCGAGGCAAGGCCGTTTACCTTGACGGAATAAATTGACGCGCAGGGTGCGTCACCTCCGCCCGTCCGATTTTAATAATAAAGCAGCGGGAACATCCGGCTCTCCCGAGTCTTCCCTTCCTCTCTTCCGATCCCTTACCGTCCCTCCTCCTCCTCCTCCCCCCCCTCCGCCCCTCCTCGCTCTTTCTCTCTTTTCCTTCCTCTCTCTCTCGAGAGTACGTCGACTTAACAGAGAGTTTAATAGTCGACGGATGATTAATTACACCCCTATCTGCGAGCTCTCGTATTTTAAGAAATATATACATATATATATATATATATCGTTTAACCGCGTTCCCTCTCCCTTTCCCTTACGGATGTAGCCGACCTCGAATGTGATCGCTCCTCGTTTCGCCGATCTAATTTTCCGCAGGGCACGAACTCCACTCTCGCGCAAATGCACACAGTGATTTGCGATGATGATAATGGTGTTATTAATCGCACCTCGTATTTGTTTCTCCTCGCTTCGATAATGAAAGATTCCGGGAGTATTTTTACTAGGCGAGAATAGCGATCGAAAGAATAAAAGACTTTTAACCGTACTAGAGCAAGATGATAAATAACTGTCTTTACAGTTACAGAACACATGAAGATAAGGCAGCAGAAAAAAGTCCAAACGATAGTTTTCTCAAACGATCTGAGACAATGTTGGATCTATCTCTTGTAATCTCCACGTAATAATCGCGTAATATATAATATTGTAAATATCGATAAAGCGCGATATGTTTAGCCGCATGTTCAGTCGCACTAACGTCGGAATTCGTTGGTGCTGCAATCTCAAGATTATAACGTTCGAATAAAATTATAATGCTCTAATTAGCGCATGGATCGGACAGTTGGCGCCACAAATTGCGCGTACCTTTCACACGAACGAGCGGAACCCGTCTCGTTCAATCATTCCAAGATGAATCACCCCGTGCGAGCTCTCCCTACGAGAAGACAAGACATTCTCGTCTCTAACAGGCCGCTCTCCTTGCCTTCTTGCCTCTCATCTCACGATCGCACGGCAGAAAACGAACGGCAGAAACAAAACGGCGTCGTCATAACAAACAGGACGGATTACACGCTGGTAAGAACCGAGCCGTTTACCCACCTATAATTTCGAGACGATTCGTGCATGGCAATTGACATCAAATAGACATCCGCGCGTTTGCATCTAGAGAAGCCAATGACACGCGAAGATTGCTTCTTTATTGATAGACAGATTTGAGTGAATGAGCGCGAAAAAGATTTAACGTTTTTAAAATATTAAATTAATAAGTGCATATAAAGGAAGTTTAAGAAGAATCGTAATACGAAAAAAAATTATTACCGATTACGAAATATTGATTTTTTTTTTTAAGACACATAATGACAAACGTGAATTAAAGTAACGTAACATCAATGTTATAATTTCGCACTCAATGATATAAATATAATATAGCATATAATGTTACGTAACAGTTACATTGTTGAGTGGAAATTTATAGCATAACATTGATGTTATGTTACTTTTAGCTAATGGTGATAATATCAAGCTCGTTTGATATATAAAAAATACGTGCTACTTAATTCGATATACCCAAGTACGAAAAAGAGAAGGAAAAATGGTTTCTTACATCTAAACAAACTACACGCATTGCACGATGAATAGCTAAAAAAGCTCCGAGCTAAGCCGCAATATGGCGGACGAGAAGCAATATAACCTGACTCAACTACTACATCTTCCTTTTACGTTTCTCGCACGGCCTATGCCCTTCACAGCCCAAGTGCTTTCTTTACCTACCGCCTATCCGTCTCTGCCTTTGCCTATCTTCCCGTTCCTTTGCCTCGCAGGTTCCCTTCGCTCGAGCCCTTCCTCAAAGCGCCTTAACACGCTCAAGAGATGTTCTTCTCAAATTACGCCGGGTGTCTTTCTCTTAATTTATTCGATCCTTTATTCTTTACATATATCACTTCAGCCCTCTCAATATTCTTCAGATTTTCTTGTTAGCTACCAAATTATCTATCTATCGTTGTCCAATAAGACTTGTGGCATTTTCTCCCTATAAAAACAAGTGTTCGAGAATATAAATCAAGTATCAAACACACGGAAATTTTCTGAATTTATCGACTCGTGCTATGAAACGTACAAAAATATGTATATTTCGTAGCACGAGTCGAAAAAAAGATGTAGTAGATAATTGTTATATTTTATGTATAATTTGTGGGTTGTTTCTATAATTAGATACACATCATATAATTTATCATACGTTTTAAATATTATCAAAATATCATGTGTTTTAAATATTGTCGAAATGTTAATTAAAAATATAAATAAGAAGATTAAGATCGGTTATAACACGAATATTATAAAACGTTATGTAGTATGTAATATTTTTTATATTTCTATTATACATACATATTATTACTATTATTATTAACTTATTTTTCTGCGTTAATTCTTCTAAATCATTCTTCTAAATCATACGGTGTAATAGTTGACTGATTTCAGTAATCTTCCAAGATCACTCCGCTAACTCTTCAATGGATATCAATCTCTGCTATCTATAAAGATTCCTCTTCATCTCACCAGTTTTCTTATGCGAGTCGAGCTACTCGAAAGTCATCGCGTCAGAAAGATTAAGACTATTAAGACTCTCTATCCATTTAATTCTGTTATTTCATCCAGCTCGGTCGAGACTTCACCTTATCTCCCCGAATACCTCGCTCGCGCCCTTCACTGCGCGAGATACTCCCTTCGCCCTATCACCCGCCCGTTTATCTCTTGCGAGTCCCGCGGCATTTCCTTGTACCCTCCCTCCGTTTATCTATCTGCTCGCTACGCTTGCCCTTCGTAACCCTAGCGATTCTCTTTTTCCGACTATCTGTCTCTGTCTCCTGTACTTCCGCATTTGGTAGTACGCGAATCGCACTTGTGTGCCCTGTGTTATATCACTATCATGGTATCTCCATATCTATCAGATTCAATCGTTACATAATGATGTAACGATTGCCTCCGCCATGTTACCTCGCATGCCATTCGTTGTAAGTACAAAACTTTGTACGTTCGTCTCGTCGTATCGCGATACTTTTTTTATTCACTTTTAAATGCTAAAAATTATGCCTCTCTTAACAGCCTTCCTTTATTCGTGTTTACGTCGTAATCCCCATCTATCGTCACTCACTTATATATAATATCCATAGACCGGTTGAAATCTATTCTACCCTTCTTGTCTTCTTTCTTCACTCCTTTCACCTTCATCACTTTTCTCCTTCCTCCTTCATTCCATCATCTCTCTCGCTCTCTCTCTCTCTCTCTCCCCTTTTTACAGCTGTAGTCTCCTCAAATCTCTGTTTTCTCTCTACCCGTCGTCTTTTACCCTCCTACTTACGCTCGCCTCGTTCTGGCCGCGCCTCGTTTTCTAATTCTATCGAGCTCTATCCTATTTGGACCCCTACTCAGATCCTCTAATACACAATCAGAGGTCCACCTATCTTCTCTCCTCTCAATCCTCCACGAATCTTCGTCTCAGCTCGAACTCGTCCTCTCCACTCCCTTCCTTCCCTTCACCCTCTTTCGGGCCCCTATCGCTCTCCCTCTCCTTCCTCCTGTCCTCCATTTCGCCATCTCGCTCACATCCACGAGCCGTCCTCTACGGCTCTCTCCTTCGCACCGCCTTTCCCCGTTACGATCCGGCGGAGCCGCGCCGCTGGCGGCACGGAAAAAAGGCGGCCCTAAAAGAACTTCATATTTTTTATGCTCTGACAGCGACTTGGGTGGTCCAAAATGGCCGCCAATGATGTAATATAGTGCTCTCGCCGCGAGAGCCTCTCCTTCTCTCCTTCCCTCCGTCACTCCCGGCGCGGCAGCGTATATAGAGTTAAATCTACCGCCCTCCCCCTCCCCCACCCCCTCTCTCCTTATCCCCCGCTTACCCTTGGGGCCCCGACCGAACTGACTCCCTCTGAAGCTATCCTCTTCTTTCTCGTGCACACGGCTAAACCTTAACCACCTACTCCTAACCGCGCGCGTGTTTGCCGGATCCCATTGCCGGACTCTCTCCCGGGGCATGTAATTACTCGAGGCACGATGTCTTTCGGCTCTCTTTTGCTCCTCTCTCGGCCCGTATCTCTTACCACTCTCCGTTTGTCCGCGTATGTGGGAAAACTGCGGGGCGGCGACATATAAATTTGTTGCCGTGTATGGCGGTTGACAACGGCGGCGGGGTCCCACGGGGGGATGATGCGCTCTTGTACGTGTGTAATTTACAAAGCCCAGCGCTACCTGCCCGAATTCGATATCCCGGCTAAGGTAGAAATAACACGGGTTCTCTCCGCGAGCGGACTTCTTTCTCCTTGCCATTATGAGCCGAAGAAATCTGAAGGCTAATTTAATCCACAATGCACAAATGCGGATCGGAATATTCACGTGGGAATACTTTTTCCTTGAACTTGCATAACACATATCACGTAATCCAATATATAATCACAAAATGTAATTATTTTACTGGACAAATCATATCTCTGAAATTTTTTTATGAAATGATTACAGTCGAATCTCTGTAAAAGTAAACAAATGCGCATGGAAGGTTAAGACGATTATGACTTTTACGGAGGTCACAAAACGAAAACGAAGGTTAACTTTACGGAAGTTCGACTGTGCCTGGCAAACGTACAAATTACGATTTATGTGCCTATAATAAATAAATGATACCAGCCGCGCAATTTAAATGCGGCTTAATTAAACAATTAACTAAATAAATTCCTAGACATTATCGTGAATCTTGAGATACCAACAATTTGACAGGCTATTAATGTCGAAAATCCGTCAACCCTTGATATATCATCGTCGGACGATCGGTCATCCACGATCCTGACCTATTACCATTCGCATCATCAATTCTTCACTCATACACGAGTTTATCGTGTCGTACACGACGACTCAATAGAGTCGTTCACCGCGCGATCGGTTGGAGACACAATGCCGCCATAAACAGCCGGACGAAAGTGCCGAATTTTCCTTCGGGGCTTATCGCTATTATTATAGTCACGAATCGCCCCGGAGCGACAGATTGTAATTGTCGGACGTGCGAGGATACCTAATGGCGTCGAGGCGTAAGCTCGGTATCGATAACGCGGACATGTTAATCTAAAATCTATTGCATTATATATAAAGTGTCGTCCTTTTCGCAGTTGAATTAAACCAACGTCTAAGCTGCTATCATCTTATTTTTCGTAGATTAACGTTTATCTGTAACTATCATCGCAACTTACAATTAGCTTGAAAATTAATAAGCGATACATTTCTGATAAAATGTAATATAAATTTATATGGCATAAATAATATGTTGAATGTAAAATAGCTGGACAAGTTGAAGACTGATTAAGAGGTGTATTTCGAATGTACAAAAATTAATTGTACCAGGTACTATCATCAATTTAAAGTGAGATGTTAAAGTTATTTCTACAAATACAATGAACGTGATGTGTAATATGATAATCAGTTCGAGATTGCAAATAAATTAATCTAACGTTCTGTGAAATGTGTGACGATCATATTTGTACAAAGGATTTTCGTCAAAACGGAATTCTCGAAAAAAGAAGAAAACCTTGATTTACATCACTGAATGTAGTTTAAAAAAGAAAATTATTACATCCTTCGGCGTTTTTTTTTTTTTTGTTAGACGCATACGTGATGGACGGACAGACAAATTCTTAAACTCAAAGGCACCGCATCCTACAGGTAAAATGTTTTGAAAGGTCAGCAAGATAATTATCTTCAATTTTAGCGGAAACCCGAAAAATATTGGATATTATATAGTCCGCATTAGATGCACCTTCCTTCGCAGTTCAAAAAATAAAAGACATTTCCGGAAATCATACATTAGAGTTTACTTTAAGAATTTATGTTATACAATGCTAGTAGTAATAGGCGCGTAAAACCATTTGTACAATGTATAGGATAATATAATACAATACGACAAATAAGAAACATGTCAACGTAGATACACTCTACAATACAGTATCTCGATAAAAACAAAACTTTTTAATAAATTTTCGAATTTACGATACACATGACGTTGCACAAAAATTATTAATCTTTTAATTATTTACTATGACACAACCCTTTAAGTTACGTCGTCCAAGTTGAAAAAGTCAATCGCAAAAATTTATTTAAAATGTACACGGAAGGAATGGTTTTTTGCTGTAATATCTAAAAATTTAGCTAGATATAGATCTAAAAACAATTTTGTTAAACTATTAAAGTAATTATATAGAATACTTCAAACGTTAAATATTGCTAAAAGTTTTAACATTAATTCCAGTAATCAGGTTAATTTGTATATATATATATATACACAATAATATTTTGATAGTTCCATTACTGGTGAAACAAAATTATTTTCAAATCTGTATTTAGCTAAATTTATAGGCACTTATTCAGTAAAACCATTCTTTCCACGTATAAATATTATACAAATTTAATAATATTCTTGAAGCTTCCACGGGTGCTTTCTGTATAAAAGTTATGCGTTCCGCGGGTTTTCTCCGTGTCCAAATCCATTCTTGAAATGCCAACGTTTCGTGAACCTTACAGTCCACTTCATCAGGGCGAAGAGCAGCCTGATACTGATTATACAAATTTATCATATATTAATAACTTAAGTCGTTTAATTAGGAAAGTGACCTTATTATGAGAATCGAAAAGAAATACCTCGTGACCACAGAGGAACATGTCTCTCCTACAAAATCCGCCATATTGCGAGCAAAGTGGAAAGAGGCATTTTCAGAAGAAAATAGGACGCTCCACTTTCAATTCCAACAGACCGGCGGTGGTGCACTACCATTTGCGGTAGTTTACTAATTCCACGCCCATCCTAAGTTTTACGGCCGACTGACCGATTGGTCGAACCACCGAGGGCAATCGCTCTGTCGAGGGAGCTGGTGTTTATATCCGCGGCGGGAAATCTCGAGTAAACGCAGAACGGAAACCGTGAGCAGTTACATGGTCTTGAGAGATCGGCAGAAATTAAAACGGCGAGAAAAAGATGAGAGAGTCTAAAGGATCCTCGAACAATTCGCGATGGCGCCTTCCTCGAGGTAAACATTGTCTACCCGATCTGTCTTTCGGTAAATAACGAAGAAATTCCTACTCGAAGTACTGCCGAGTACTGCTGCGTAAATTGCAATTGGGATAAAAATTAGCTTTTTACTGTGTTATTTAGCATCTAAAAGATTTTTGGATAATTATGTTAAGCACCGATTTGATACATTCGTAACATACTACTAATATAATTCACGACCGTATTCCAATTTCTCTTCGGCA
>NW_017306091.1:3721947-3727774 GCF_001594115.1 Trachymyrmex septentrionalis
TATAATATATAATTATTAATATAATGAAAAACAAAAGTATGAGAAAAAATGAAAGAGAAATAAGATATAAAGTACTAATATTAAACGTAATAATATTATATTAAAAATGAGAAGTTACGTAGAAAGAAGTATTAAATTCAGAATTCGGAAATGGGATGCTGACGCGACTTTAAAAAAATCTTCAAACGTTCGCGTGTACACATTATTATTAAGCTGTAGAACAAAATTATTTACGATTCGCGGTTATAAATAAACGAGATACACCCTTGCTATCAGTGAAATAACGCAGAAACAACGAGCATTAACGCGATTGCATAAATGATGTACATCGCGCGTGTTGCACAATTGGCAAGCACCCCCGCTGGAACACTGAAGAGCATAAAAATATAATAATGGAATAGTATAGTTTATTGCCTGCGTCAAGATCGTATCGCGTTATTGTTCGCGTAGCTCTTTGTAAAACGGCAGCCGAGCAAGGAGCGGAGTAATGAGGTGCCGCGGTGCGGCTGCTCAAACATGGCCGATGACGGTCCCTACGGGCGAATCATTCTCGTGCTGGCGCGTTTCCTCTTTGTTCCTCTCGCACAATTTTCTCCATAATATCACGATTTGACATGCGCTAGCGCGCGAGAGCCTCCCCGAGAAGAGCCACCCCAGGAGCCAGTCCCGCAAGGTGTTGCCTCCCCCCTTTTTTTTTTCATTTATAAGAAAAAGTTACAGCTAACCGAAATTAAAGTGAGCCGGCGCGATTTACCTGTCGCTCCAATTTATTTACGTCATTAAACTGATATCGCGCCCGCGCGTCGGCGAGATTATAATGATCGTCGTCAGCCCGATCCATTCGGCGATAAAACGGAATTTTGCCGTCAGAAACGCATCGCTCTCGCTGAAGTCGTACTCACTCCCGCGGTGTAATTTTCTCATCCGATGATTAAACTCGTCGTCCTATCTCGTCGAATCTACCCGCAATCGTTTTCGACGGATATTCATCGGCAATATTGAGGAATAAGAAATAAAAGGGCGAAGATCGAGGACGATGTATGTCCCAGACGAATAACGACGCGGACAATGATATTATTATGCTCGACTTGTTCACACAGTGTATCACGATCACTCATCGTCTCCCAGGTTCTATACATATAGCATACAGTTAACAAGGTTTTTATTAACGGCTATCACCAACTTGGTTTACCTCGGAGGGTCCGATCTGTAATTAGACCATAGAAAAAAGTATCACTTCGCAAAATCACTTCGCGAGACCTATCAATTTAATTTTGTCTCTCTCCAATCTCGAAAGACACGTAGTCGATCTAACGACGAGCAATCGCGACGCAGATAATCGACGATGCACGGTAGTTGCTCTACATTTTTGTAGCTTCTTACAGGATGTTCTCTCCATACAGGATGTGTCAAATAATCTCCATTCATGTACGGATTATTTAACGAGTTGTTGGAGGACACATGAATAATTATCTTTCTTTCGTGATGCCCTAATTTTTTTACACTAAATACCTTCGAGTCGTAAAGTAGGACTTCTCAAAGGTAGAACGCGTTTGAGATGAAACGTTGATTACAGCTTGAATGCCTTTGGTTTGCATCGCCCTGTACATACTGCAGTAATATATCAGCTGCCTCCTTCGATCCTACGCGATTGTATCCTGGCGCAGACGAAGGCGTAAGCAAGTGGTTTTGATCGTGTACACAATTTATTGCACGTTTCGTATTTTTCCTTTTTCTTCCATTTTTTTTTCTTTTTTTTTTTTAATGAGCAAGAGATCTGGATCGATCTCTTCCGATCTTCCACGAGCCACCGTCTTCATTATCATAATATACGAAGATAAGCGTACTGTTAACCATGAAAAATTGAATCGATTTCCCTAATAACAAGGTGCTAAATAATAGCCGACTATAGCCTGACGTATCGATTATTTTTGTACCGTCGATCGATCAGAGTATATACTTGATCATTTCACGATTATTGGCTGCACTAATTCTTCGCATAAAATAAGACTAATCAAGTAGCAATGACGAAATTAAATGAATTTCCACATTACAAACGCACTTGAAGAGCAGAGTGGCTACTTGTTAGCAAAGGAATTCTCTGTATCTAACTTCATTTAAGTCTGTATTAGATTAGAAATTGAGATTAAGATTGCATTTGACCAATCCAAGCAAAGTTTACCAGATATCGATTCTTCCGATTAGTTAATTCCAATTTTTAGTCTCAATCTTAATCTTTAGTCTAGTATGAACTTACTCAAATAGCAAGCTCGTTTTTACTACAACCGTATAAAAATATCATCCTAAAGTTCTGAAAGGGATGTAGTGGTTCAACGATTCTCAACGAAGGAAATATATGCGAAGATCAAAAGCAAAAAAAAAGTCTACTCAGACAAAATCGAAATTCAGATAGCAAAATTTTAACGACACGAAATGTTCATTACGTGCCGCGCGCGCGCGCGTTTATCACTATCTCGAATCGTAATCGCCGGTTATCACGCCAACACGCGCAGGCAATTTTTCTCGCACGCGCGAAACCGTGCGATGCAATTTACGATTAACGTAACATTTTTCGCGACGCGGTCGCCGCGCGAATTCTCGACCGATCGTCTTCATCACCGTAACACGCGCTCGAGATAAGAGGGAAGCATTATATCTTCTTCATGGACATCGGCGAGGCTGCACTTTCGGTATAATTTTGTCATTAAATTCCCCCCCCCCCCTCCTCTCCCTCCCTCTCGCTCTTTGCACATCCATTCCTTCCCGTTGCATCACTCGCTGAAAAGTCGATGTATATATATATATATACATATATAGGGACGACTTTGTACTGTAAAAAGCTAATTTTTGAAGAATCTTGTGATTCATGACTAAACAAAGAAGCAATAAAGAAAGTCTCTCTTTTTCTTCTTTCATTCAATATATATATTGAATGAAATGAATATATATAGGTAAGAGATCATTATTATGTTTTTAAACCGTTAATAACAGACATATTGTTTAATTACGTCCGTTATACGTATGTTTTGAATTTTACATTTTTATACACTCTGGCCTGTACACAAATTGCGCGCCCGAAATTTTTGTTACCTCCAACGAAATTACTGCTCGGTGCTTCAGATGTTGAATTTGAATCATTCCCGTGTATATTGCGTTTTAGATTGTTCAAAACATTGACAAGTAGATTTCGCGAAAGCAAGCCTATTCTTGAAACACTGCTTGAAAGCTAAAGCTTAAGTCTCATTAGGCCTCGGTATAGATCCGCCCCTGACAGGGTAGAGACGAAAGACGAGAAGCCGGCCGAGCGGCAGGAGAAGAACGAGGACCGCGGATCCGGCGATGATAATGATTCCGACGATGATAGACGGCTCGTTATTACTATACGCGTTCACGTGAGGTAGAGAGGGGGGGACAGGCGGCCGGCGCGTTCGTGTTTTAGAGCTGGGAGCGATTGGTCGACGCCATTACTCACACCGTTTGCGCCTGCCACATGGTCCGATAGGTCTCTTCTCATCCTTACCTTCTTCTTCCCTTCCTACCCTCTCTTCCTCTCTCCACTTCTGCACTCACGCTTCTGTCCACCTCTTCTTTTAACCCTTTCGCCGTCCCTCTGGTTTCTCTCTCTCTCTCTCTCTCTCTCTCTCTTTCTCTCACACATTTACCTCCCCCTTTTCCTCCCCAGTCATCTTCTTCTCTTCGACTTTCTCGCTCCTTCTCACACGTTATTCTCATTCACTTCGTCCATCCTCTTCTATCCCGTTCTATACCCCTTTTACCCCTCCGGTTCTGACTTTCAAACGCGAGATCTGACGGCTGTATCGTACCTCCTTAGGGCGCGTATTTTATTTGGCGCGCCCTTCAATTACCTCGTACGCAATTCGAATGAAGAAGAACAATTGCTATATTAGATGCTCTCGCCGGGTGGGTGTGTTAATACATTTTACTCGTGACGCGCGATCGCAGCCGCTTGATTCAGCGATTTATTATTTTCTTCGAGGCATCCACGGAGAGAGATGCAGGCTTGCCAATAGGCGCGTCTATACCGTCTCTCTCGTTCAGGAAAAATCGCTTTGTCAAAGGTAAACAAATTTCGTCTACTTATACTCTGTCCAAGAGCGCAAAAAGGATCGTATAAATAGGCATAAATAAGTCATAGCGCGCAAGCGAGAAATAAATTACGACGCGCTTGAATCTGTCATCATTGTAAATATCTATTACGTAACTTCCTTTTTTGGATGAAATAAAAAACACGAGAAGTGGTGTTCGTCGCTCGAGTTTTTTGGTCCAAAAATTAGATAATCGCGAAACTTTCTTCTCTCAAAAAATTAGGTAACCGCGAAACTTTCTTCCCTCGACGAGACACGAAGAAATTTGTCACTAATTGCACGATCCAGTTTGAAAAGAGTTAACAGGTCAAATGTAAAGAAGTGGAACGCGACGATTGACAAGTTTGACCTCGATGTCAATATCGCACGTGCGGCAGATACGGCATCGATTACGAGTGTCTTTCTTCACCTTATCGGCCGGTTCCATCGTCGTCGCCGACATTCGTGATATGACATGACAGTCGGTTTGTGCGCGACATTATGAAGATGTCCTCGACGTACAACGAAACGACGACGATGACGACGACGACGATGGTGACTGCATCGAAGCATTTACGAATATTTCTACCCTCGTCCATATATATGTGTGCACGTGGTGCGGAATTGCGCGTGTATGCGTGTACACTGACGTTACACGCATTATCTGATGGCACCGACATACATCTTCGCTGTCAGTCGATCGTTAAGGGAACAATCAGATTCGAACATATCGGTCAGGCTGGTCCTCTCCTCGTCTTTCTTCCCCCTATCTGTCTTCCTCTCTTTCGTTATCTCCTTTGCCGCTTGCATAGGAATGTGCTAAGATGATCGATATTTATCGTCATTCTTTGGTACCAACAGTATCGTACAATAATCGATACTTCTTGTATCTTATTACGAAAAAACATCTGTACAAGACGAAGAACGATTAGTAAAAAATAATACAATCTGTACGTAGAATAGATTATGAAATCTATTCTTCATCATTGCACTAAACTTTTCAAGCTCACTTTCGCTGAATTTCAGATTATATCGCTCGTTTGCTGCAACGACATAACTCAAAAAAATTGTAATTTTAATTGCTTGTGAACAAATTGTGAAAAAATGAGAACACAAGCAGAAAAGGAAAAACATACTTAAAAAATATATACTTTCATTCCTCTACAATCACAATTATTGCACCAAAACTGCATTTTAAAATTCATGTTACAAAATTGTTTTAATTAAAATATTCATTTTCTGGAAAATTGTCTTTTTTGAGTTGTGTCGTTATTATAAAAGATAAATCATGTCTATTTTAAATATATGTAAATACACTAATTTAACCGTATAAAAATACCTATGTCTTTTCATCCCTTTTCACCTTTTTGCATCCTACACTCCCAAAAAAAAAAAAATATAAAATTTATAACCATATATATAATTTATTATAGCTGTCGCGATATCGATGTGACATATGCAAAATGCACAAAAAAAAAAGAAATTCGAGAGGAGGTCAACGATTAACTTCCAAGTCGTAAATCTCGCAGATCGGCAAAACTTTCGGTTACACCCAATATGTCTCAATGATTCTGGGATTTGAGGATTTCAATGATTTTCCGATACGATATCCGACGCGATCTCTCTGCATACGTACAGAGGATATATACGAGCACTTATACATTCCCCAGATGATCTCTCGGACAGCTGCTCTTTCTCTCTCTCTCTCTCTCTCTCTCTCTCTCTCTCTCTCTCTCTCTCTC
>NW_017306091.1:3727874-3730071 GCF_001594115.1 Trachymyrmex septentrionalis
CTCTCTCTCTTTTATTACGTGACAATATTGCGAAAACTTTTTGCGGGCAATAATGCGCCTTAAGATCCGTGCCAGATGTCACCGGCATGGATAGCGGGTCATATACGAGACCGAAATCTCAAATATTAGCGCGAAATCGTAGATGGGAGAGCGCACATCTTACGCGGCAATATCGCGTCGCTGATCGCCCGATATCATTTCTTCTTACGCTCGCTCTTTCATCTCGTGGATATTTGGCGACATGTGCGCGAAACGGCTTATAAAACTTCTCGCAAACGTCGTTCCAGGCGCGTTTTTTTTTTTCGCGGTCGCTTCGAAACGCTACATTTAATGCAATATTTGAAGGATGTAGAGATCTGATTCGAGATATCTGTGATTTAAAAATTTTAAAAGATATTTGTAAAGTAACTGACAACGCGTTAATCAAATGACTTAGATATAAACTGTGCAAAGCTTTTTAAGCAAAAAGCATACTCTCACATACAATTATGGTTCGAAAAAGAAAATTTTTTATTTTTTAAAATTTTAAAATAAAAAGAAAAATTTTAAGCATTTTTAAACGCTCAATATTATTACACAATTATTTTGTACGATATTAGTGATGCACCTTTTAAACAATTGAAAGAGAACAATTTCAAGGCTTAATCTAGACAGTCAATAATAACCCACCCAAATAGCACATAATGTAAAAATATAATTATGACATAAGATTTTAAATTGACTTTTAGACGCAAAAAACATCTTATGATGCGATTTTAGACACTTTTTGTTGTCTGGGAATATCAAATACTGTTCAATATAATACTACTCGTATAGAAGCCATTTTACTCCAAATAATATAAATATGATTCAAAACTATTAACATAAAAATTCAAAATACGCGCGATATTATTTAAAATATACTTATATATTTCCAAATAAATATATTGATTATACTGCTTCTAAATATGTCTATTCTTGAATTACCTGCTCATTGCTGTGCCATTACCATACATATGCGAAAAATGGATGACTTCTCAAGATACTTGTGCTGCCATCTCGTATCAATATCTCGTATACTAATTCGTTAAAAGTTATACAATCGCAAAAAAATCTTTATAAATTTCTTGAACATATCGCGTTGGCTTCATTAATATTACAATTAAAATTATTGAATAGAATTAATTATATCATGCTTATCATCTTTTATTTTTTATCATTTATGTTATATTCTTCTATGGTTAGACTGACATACCTGTTATCGATATGATATTCCATGATGATCACCATGATCGAATTCAGAGAATTAGTTATCGACGGATGATCATCTATTCTATATTATCCATCGCAACTCATTGATGCAAATCGTCCCATTTGGTCACTCCAAATCAAAATATATTAAGAATTGATATGCAATTGTTGCATCAAAATGGCCTATAAACAAAAATAAAAAAAATGGCAATGTGGACTTAATACACCTTTTTAATATGTAATAAAATAAATAGAAAATTTACAGTGATCTTAATGTATTTATCTTTTGTTTTACACAAATTTTGTATATACATTCGAATTCAATTTTTTAAGATAATTACGGAAGATTAATATAGCCAATTTTCTCACAATATATTGTGGCTTTTTCTTTCAATCCGATAAAATAAAAAAAGAATGACACTTTCTGATGGTACGTATAACGAAATTACAATCTCGGAACGGTCAGCGTATATCCTACTTTTAAGCAGCTCTATCACATTGTCAATTCCTGAAATAAGAAATAAACAAATAAATTATAAATTCATTATGTTTATCCAGTACAGTTTATTAACAGAAAAGGAGTCAGTCTGCCAAGATATATTCAACACAATTTTTATTCTGATAAAAATGTATAAGCAAAACCTTTGAAACGATCATCATATGGTTAAAAATATTTAAACGTAATAAAGTACATATATATTCAAAACTTACCATAATAGCATTGACGATGTCATTTTGATTATTCTTAAGAGCTTTAATAGCTTTCCCTCGTGATACATTAGCTTGACACATAACCAGATCAACATCTTTTTCTTCCACGCCTGTTTCATCTACCTCTTCTTCTGATTCTTCTTGTATAGGAGCTACAACCTAATATAAAAAAAAAGTTATATTAAATACTGTTACACATTAATATTGCATTTTAAATTTATATATATATATATATATAGATCTATAATTATAAAAT
>NW_017306091.1:3730086-3743319 GCF_001594115.1 Trachymyrmex septentrionalis
TAAAAATAACGTTTTAATACATAAAATATATATATTAAAAATATATATTAATTAATATTTATGTAATAATAAATAATTATCAAATATCAGTCTGCCAAGGTATTTTCAACAAATAATTTCTGTTAGTTTACGAAACCTCAGTAATCATCATAAAATAAGGAATTCAATAAATGTGATCTACTTATTATATATTACACAATCAGAGTTACTTCATTACCTTGGCTTCACCAAATACTATATAAGTATCTGAAGCTGGATTCTTCAAAACATCTGGCTTGTTTATAACGAACAGAATATTCTTTGATTTACGAATAGTTACTCTATTGACTCCTTGAACCTGAATATAAAAAGCAAAGCAACATTGTCTTAAATACAAAATAAATTTTGAGAGATGACATATGTAACTCAATGTATAGAAATAATATCTGTAGTAAATTCATAATCGATAAGTTCAATCCCAATTCTCCCATCTCTCCCATATATGTTTCAGTTTATAAAAGATTAATTGAAAAGTTAAGTTTTGAAAGAGTATGAGATTGTAATACATTTCAGATAATAAATTTATTTAAAAAAAATAAATTTATTAGAATATTAAAACATTTAAGTTTACCGGCTTCAATCCTAATTTGCTCATGAGCTTCCTAGCTTTTTTTTCTCCACGGCTTTGCTTGGCCTTGGACACCATATCAATAGGAAGTCCAGTGACTGTTGTACCAGGAAAACCGACGGTACCCGGAGTGCCAGCATCTTCTAATTCCGGTATAGTATCGTCTGAGTCAGAATCAGTTGCAGAACCGATACCTACCAACTCCACCTTTGTCGGCTCCGAGCTCGCCGCCTTGTCAAGTTCCGTTAATTCTGGCATGTTTACTGATCTGTAAAAAAATACATCATATATAAATCTTATTCTCCATGTAAAAAAGTAAAATCTCTACAAAAAAAAAATAAAATGAAAAAATGAGAAGCTACCACGTGCTAAAGTCGGATAGAGCATGACCCCACCTAAAGTGTATCTAATAAGTGGTCAGATAATTTTCAACAAAATAGATTAGCACGAAATGTTGAAGTGAGATAACTATATTTTCGATATTAAGTACGCGATGAAGAGTCAATCGTACAGTATCGACGGACGAACAGCCATCGGCGATCATTGGCGCGAAATCTCGAGTCCCGCACGAATATCATCATGAATGGACATTATGGCGTCCGCCAAAAAAGCCTGAGAAACAATTCACTAAGAGCAATTTATTTTGATTTTGTGTGATTTTTACCTAATATCGTGATTCGCTACGGTATATTATAATTACGACACGTCTCGTCACTGTTAAATCTTAATCGGAACGTTTTGTCACGAAGTTTCACGTCATTATATGTGGCCACATAATGTAGTAAAAATTGTCGGAAACAAGCCTCAATGGCTAGAAGCCTTGGAACCCGTTAAGCGCTCGCATTAAAATCATTGACGATAAGACATATCACACGATACTATTAGCACAAATATTAAGGAGGACATTCGATCTTGTGATATATGTATGTCTCTTAACGAATTATACGATGATGCCGAAAAAATCGTTAGATTTACCTTGCACGGTAATTCGCCGATCGAATGAACGAACGAATAAGACGGACACTATTTTCACGTAGAAATTGAAGCCTATAAATTAAGGCCGATTTACATGCTTACCAGCTTACGAAGCCATGTATCATGGAAATATCTAGACGAGGTACAACGTGAAGTTGTAATGTTCCTATAATAATAATGGCTCCTGCACACAGAACAACGCTTGCAGCGCAACAGAAGTTGCCACGCTAACCAATCATTCTTTCGTTCCTATGGAAAAGCGATAAATTGATTGGTTACTACTACGTTAATTTTCACCACGCGGCAAACAGTGCCGCGTTCTGTGTGGAGAAAGCATTAAGTTAATGAGGTAACAATTTTTTATTGCTTAAATCCACCATATGCGTCCGTTCAAGAAATCAGTAAGGGACTCCGCACAATAAAAGGAACAGAGAACAGAGAATAAGAATTTCAACCTATCAGAAACTGTGTATATTCCAGAATACATGATTTCTGATAGGTTGAAATTCTCTGTTCTTTGTTCCCTGTTCCTTTTATTGTGCGGAACCCCTCAGAGACACAGATTGACACAAGAATCATTCTAGCCTTGATCAATAATCAAAGAAATAAAGATATGTGCTTCTACTGGAAAACTCCCCATGTAACTTTTTCCTTAACGCGAAAACAAAAATAAAAATTTTTATAATCATATTAAAAAATGTTATTTTTGCAAAGCTGCTTTTTCTATTGAACGCAGCCAATGAGTTTTAAATGTCGTAAGCGTGAATCGAATTACAGGTATGGTAAACACTCTTTGAAAACCGCATTGAATTTCTCGCGCATGCGCTATAACGAATACAATGACATAAAACACAGGAGTTTCAACATGTCCTACAGACGAGAGATCAAAATGATTGAAATGTAAATAATAAATTAATATTAATACTAGAATGAATTAATATTAACACTCGAATAAATAAAAAAATTGCATTATCGGCATTGTTGCTATTATTATCGGCAGAATAATCGAATAAAGATAAGTATTATGAAATTATTTGGAATGAACTCCACTATCGAATTACTCAATAATTATCTAGATTTTTATTGTGTTTTCTAGAAAAACAAAACAGAATAATTCCAATTGGATTTCATTCCGAATAATTTCATGATATATACCAAGGTGAAAAAATAAAACTAGTTAAATTCTGTCTAAAATTGTATTATACCAAGAATTTTCCAAATTGCTCAAGTATCTTTTCCACATATAAATTTACCATACTAAAATAACAATACAATTCCTTATTTAGGAAGCAAAAAAATACAATAGTTTTTACAATTTACGATTATGTTAAGGTCGAATTCGAGCTGATACAATAATCTTAAGTTTTATTAGCCTATCTAGAATCACAGTAGAGTGTAATCATAAGTAATATAATGTAGAGCGCATTCTCAAATTTCTATTATAATGATACTATTTAATCTAAAGAAGCTATCTGAGTGTTAAATAATTTTCCATGAAAAAGATAGTGCTGCTACAAAATGCATTTTTTTCGTTCATACTTTTCGAAAGACGACGCATTTACATAACAAAATTTATGTTTCGTAATAGCCTTACATCTAAATTAATAGTTAAATTTTAATACGCTAGAATGTAATTTATTTTTTTATTTAATAAAGCAATATATGAAACTAAGTATAGCAATATTCAGATGAAAGGCATGGTTGGTTCAGCTTAAAATGTACGAAGGAAAGATCAGTGTAGCTTCTCAAAAAAATTTGTGGCCTAATATAAATAATGATCTGCCACTGCAGATAAGATAGGCAGTCTTATAAAAAATACATTATTAATTGATATGCAACATGAACTTTTCGCATGCATGCAATGCGTTCAAGTATTTTGTTGCATTTGATTAAATTGTGCCTCAAAAACTAAAAATGAAACGCAATTTCATATAAATATTGTTATGTATATATAAATATTTGTATGAAATCTACGAGGTATTTAAAAACAATTAGATTAATGATTTGTTGCTCTTATTTCAGCCTTTTGCATTCGGTAATCGCACTAATGCTAGATTAAATAAAAATTTGGAATGATAATAATCTTTCATGATCATCAAGTATAGAATCCTCATACATTTTTTTACAACTTGTTTCGCAAATACTATATAATCAAACTTAGATAAGAAAAGTCTATTGATTTCATATTAAGTATAATCAACAATTATATATAATATTTGTTACTTCTAAGTTAGAGCAACAATTTCCATTAAATAGCAACGTTTCAATTGTCGATTACATCTATAATCTAAAAAGATATTTTACATTTCCAGCTTTCACGTTAAGAAAGTCAACATATTTTATCTAATTTATTTTATTTTATTCATTGACGTTACCATTCTTGTTTATTTATATTTTTTCACTTTTATCAAATTTTAAACTTACTTGAAATTCTAATTTACAAATATCCTTTTTCGCCTTCAGGCTAGTTATTTTTTTAGAATAGAAAAGTTATGAGTGCTACGATTGAATTTCATCAGACTGTACTTCATTCTCCTCGGATTTTTTCTCCTTTAATAATTCCTTGGTTTCGGATTCAGGAGAGTCAGCTGTTTCGCCTGGTCTTTCAACTACTTCAATATCTGAATCTATAAAATACAAAATTGTATAAATACCGATAATTATTCTAGCATTCATATGTATTATTCACACTAGAGATAAAAAATATTGGCAATAAAATTAAATTAAATTACTCGAGAAATCAACATAAATAATAAAAATAATAGAAATTATATACCTGTATCTGAATGTGTACATGTTTCCAGCTCATTGTCAGTAAGTTTTATTGTCTCTTCGTCTGTATTATGAGGTAAACTAGCTTCGGATTCTGCACTCAAAGTTGTAGCAGGATTATCAAAATCTAATTTTGGAGCAGAAGGCTTTTGTTTTCTTGCAGGATTCCAGAAACCACAGTAACAACATCTGTACGCTGCAAAAGTATATGTATATTTATATCATCTATTAAAATATATTTTAAGGGAAAACTCTTTTTAAAAAATGAACATCTTACCGAAATATTCGAACTCTTCTTTCAGAGCCATTCCATTGTGCGATTCACATTGCCGACAAATTAAAGCATAACGATTTGCAGGACCATCACCTACTAAATAGTCAACCAAACGATCAATGACTGTTCTTTGTTGCGGCAATACAGGTCGTGGTAATGGTGATCCTAAAGTCATATATGCAGTCGTTAATTATTTTTATATAATTAATGAATTTATGTGACATACTTCAAAATACGTATAAGTACAATATTTTTGCAAATCATCATATATTATATTTTTACTTACGAAAACTCATGGTTGCAGGATTAATTATTCTAGACTGGAAAGAAGCATTTAAAGGTTGATTAATCGATCTAATGGGAGGTGTCGTTTGACCAGAAGCAGATACACCCATCTGTGTATTTTGTGGCTGATTTTGAATTGTTACAATTCTTCTTCTTAAGTCACTATTTAGAGGAGATATTACAGCCTCTGGCGTAGGACGCCGAGGTGTTTCAGATGGTACGTACATCCTATGGGAAATAAGCTATAAACAAAATTATTAATTTGAATGTTTTCACAAAGAATCTTTTAATAATATAACTTGTGTTTCATTTTCTCTAGTTTTGCTACCATTTCATTTTATTCTTATATACTTTTATATATACTCGTAAGTATTATGCGTTTCGAAGTACAAACCTTCGGAGTTAACTGTAAAGAAAGAAATAAAATCTAATGAATGTAAAATCAAATTTATAAAAAAATTAGTGTAAAATAAGACAATAGAAATTATATAATTTTAGTTTTCTTTATTTATGTAGCATTATCTATAACTAAATATTTAAATAATATTTATTTAAATGTAATATTTAAATACAAGATCAACATAAATGTACTTACAGGTGACATGTTATTGGTTAATTCGTCTGGTGCAAATTTTAATAATATTTCTTTAGCTTTCTTATACGTCTCCGTTTCGGTAACTTCGTTTAATATCTTCTTTTTTTCTGCCATGGCAGTAGACAATTTTTCTTGGTTAAGAGTAATTTTACGATTATAATACCATGAAACCATTTTCTTTGTTAAAAGTATTCTGAAAGGAAAATATATTTGATCACATTTCCTAGTTAAAAAGATCCATATATTGTACGATTATAATCAACAAGTTTCTCATATTTGCATACTTACAAAATTGGAAAAAATAGTAATGGTGTTATATAAAAGATCTGATCGTATAATGACGCTGGGAAGAAACAAAAGTAAAAGATGAATGCTATCATAACATAAAGGACAACTCCATAAATGATGATAGTTCCTACTATTTTTTTGTGTCTTTGTTCCGTAGTCTGTCCATACTGTTGGATGTCTTTGATTTGCTGTTAAAACAGGAAGTTACGTAATGTCATTTTATAATATATGTCATGCAGTAACAATAAAATAATACTCACTGCATCTAGACCCTCCAAAATTTCAATGGTTGTCTTTTTTTTCTGAAAAAATATATTACATTATATATATATATATTTTACATTATAATTATATATGTGTATACCTTATTAAATATATAAATATATTTCTTTATATAAAAAAAAGACGCTTAACGAAAATCATGATCAATAAAGAGTAATTTCTCTTGAAAAAAAATAAAACTGTAGCATAAATTTTTTCTAAAGTATTCAATATTTTTATAGTTTTTCTGTAAAATATTAAATTGAGTATTGAAAAAATACGATAGGAAAAAATAAGATTTGTAAAATACATTTTCTTTGTATTATATATTTTTGGAGTAGGCTTTGTACAGATATTCGTATGATTAAAAAGATAAAAATAAATTAAATAGCTAATTAAATAAATACTAAAAGATAATTCGACTTCAATTTACAAAGTAACAATGCATATCGTTCATGCATTCATAATATAATTCCTTCGCAATAATGACGCGTGTAAATTAGAACAAAGTTCGTCATTGAATGTTAATGTTTGGGTCTCGCAATATCCCTGCGGAATAAATTTATCGACCGTTTTTGTTTACTCATGACAATGGTGGGCATCGGGAAAATCGTTTTCCCCGATCACGACGAATCCAAGGACTCGTATACACGCGGCAGTTTAAAAAAGATGTCAGATAAAGAAAAACGTAATCATACTAGTTACGCGCCGTCTTGCGTCTCGCTATGTTTAGAAAAAAGAACCCAAAGTTATTGCTTCGCCCCAAGGTTAACGCAATCTACGCGATTACGAATCTGTCGTCATCCAAACGGATTCACGGCTATAAATAGGACATGAATGACATTTAGAAATGTTGCTCGACGAGTTCGTTTAACCACAGATAGATAAATGCGGAACGCCGTACATATATGATTGGTGTTAACCTCAACGAAATGTCACAGAAAGAGATCTCGACACGTTACGATACTCACTTGAAATCTGGACAGTATTATCCCCATATTAACGGCAGTTACCACGAAGACGGACTATACGAAGAGAATCTCGTTGACGTCAATCGCAAACGCGTCGGATACTTGTCGTACCGAAACCGACATAAAACCGTCTTCCAATCGTTTTAAAATAGTCCTCGTCCTACCCCTCCGGCCGGTTGTGCCGTTCGATACGATCCAAATTTAAATCCCCGTCGCGCCGTTTATCTCGATATTTATAGCCTGGGATCGTCTACGGAATAGTCCGGCGTGCCGTCGCCCGTCGGATAATTTCTATCATGTTCGGCGTGACGTTGAAGAAGAACGAAATGTGGAGATCGGTCCAGCTGTTAGCTGTAACCCGTCGACACTACGAACTCCCGGACGGGTCGCAAACAAGACGCGATTTTATTGTACACCGTTCCGCGCACTCGTGTGCGTAGTCCGACCGGACTAGCCGGAGGAACCGAATAAAATCGTGCGTTCGAAAACTCACGAAGACGTAAGCGCGGCGGAATAATCGTCAAACGGTTTCTCGGTCGAAACTGAATTCAATCGAACCGGATCGCGCGATAAAAATGTTGGCGGAAACCGGCTTTCCTTTCGATACCTATACGTCCGGTTGACTTGACTTGATGTCAACACTTGACTAACCATTAATGATTGATTATTGGAATTTATTATCGTTCAAAAATGCAACGGTAGAATACTAATTTTGCAGGATTGACTCACGCAGTGAGCATCTATCGTTGACAAATACGATTGGTTAATTTAAATGGACTCATCGTGATTAAAGTTAATTGGAGTTGGTTAAAGTGGCCTTAAGCGTAGTCTACAATAAGTCGCGAACGCTTCGTCGCCAGTCGCAATGCTTGGCGACAGCCAATCGGAAGCGTCAATAGTAAATTAGTGATGCTTCTAATTGGTCGTCGTGAAGCATTGCGATTGGCAACGGTGTATTGGCAATTTATTGTAGATTATGCTTTAAAGCTCCAGACACAATGCGAAGGAATAGCGAGAGCGATAAAAATTACACGATTTCTAACGTTATTTATATATATTAAGAGTCACATTATAAGGTATTTTTGTAGAATCTTGCAAGAGAGAAGGATATATGTTTACATTATTTCTCTTTCTTTAATCTTTATCTAACTTGTTTTAACTTCTAAAACGATTGCTCATGCATTACAACTACATCGATTAGATATTTGTTACAAAGAAAAACGTAAAAATTTAGGAAATGGGTGGATGTGCAGTACTGTTCTACAATAATTCTTCATCTAAGGCTCATTTCATATTTATGTTGCTGAAATATAACATTTATGATACTTAAAATTAGTGTTATTCAAATATAAGCGGGAATTGACAAAACCTAACGAATCAATAAAAACTGGCTACCGTATGATGTGACTCTTATTATAGAGTCTCTCAATCATAAAATTATCGTACTTTTTCTAAATTAATTCTCTAATGTTTAAGACTTTATAGAAAAAAAATATTAATATTAAGAGAAGTAAAGCAATTTTTAATTTAAAAAAAGTTAATAAATTAAAGTTTAAAAATAACTAAATTAAGTTAAAAATTAATGCATTTAAAATTAACTAAGTTAAGTTAAAAGTTACTAACTTTTTAATTGTTTTTTAAAACTGTCAACGTTTTAACTAGTTATCCCTGGACAAACGTAATATCAACCTTATGTAGCTCTAAATAGAAAAATATAGCCTAATCAGCGCGTAGAAAACTACATAACAGACATTTTGTTGGACGGATCTATTAGGCGCATTCAGCGATTCAGCGAATTCAACAGTTGAGCTGATTCACTGTTTGGTGTATTTTTCTAGGTTATCCAATCAGATCTTTATATCTAGAAAAATGCACTAATAGTAGCGAAGTTTTATTTCAACTGTCGTGTCTGCTGAATGTGCTCGATCTCATCACTGTACCGCGTCATCTACGCAAAAATTAGGTTAGGTTGTAAAGTAAACGTGTTGCATCGTTTCATTGATGCACGTACGTTGTTAAAGATTGCATTCGTTCATTGCGAACAACAATATTATTTTAAAAGCTTTCACGAACGTTACAACAATGAGCTTTTCTGTGTACGAGTCGTACGTTGCTCTATGTAACAATGAACGTGTGATAATGCACAATATTGACAATAACACCGAAAAGACGATAATTTTGCCCGATCTGGAGAAGAAGAAGACAGAGCACAACAAGAAGGATATCGAGGATTGTCACATGATAACGTCTCTGGCGTTTTCAGAAGATGGGAAATATTTTGCGGTATGCACAAATGGCAGGCAACTGTGCTTGTATGAAACAAAAGACTTCAAGCTTCTATCGAATCGAACGCTCAGCAGGGCTGCAAGCAGAATGAGATTCTCACCGAACAACGATATCGTGATAGCAGATAGGGCTGGAGATGCTTACCTGTTTTCTACCAGTTGTCCAACGGAAGCTGGAACCTTAATCTTGGGACACTTGTCAATGCTTCTCGATGTACTTGTCACGCAAGATATGAAATACGTTCTAACAGCTGATAGAGAAGAAAAAATAAGAGTTTCCATGTTTCCCAACTGTTACAACATTGTATCTTACTGCTTGGGACATAAAAAATTCGTGACGAATATCTCAGAGTTGCCTCATGAGAAGAGCGTCCTAATATCGTGCGGTGGTGATGGAGTCTTCAAATTATGGGACTATAAATATGGTAGTGAACTACTGTCTGTCAATTTTTACGATAAGATATCGAAATGCGACATAGAAAGATTTAATCAAGACCTCGATCATGATGAATATGTAGATATACTGCCTGTCAAGTATCTCAGAGTATATTATTTTAGTAAAATAGAATCTTTAATTATAATAAGTTTTTATAGTAGCAAAATACTATTAGTTTATAAGATTAGTGGCGACAATAATACACAGTTAAAAGCAAATTATTTGGAGTCTATAACCGTAGAAACTGAACCTATCGAATGTCTTTTATACAAACAAGATTTGTGGGTATTAACAGATGTAGGACTGCGAGTATTCAAATTTGATAACGATAGGTTTGTAACTTACGATGCTCTGAATTCTACAATTAAACGTCTCAATGCCTCCTGGCAAATTTTAAACAATACTATTGTTGAACAAAACTCGATTTCCGTTTTATATAAAAAAACATATGACAATGTGAAGGAATATCAAAAAAAGAAAAAAATGCGTCTTGCAGGCAATACAAAGTAGATTATAATTCTTACAAATGTTATAAATACGATATTTAGTATTTTGTAAAATATGCAAATAAATATTCGCAACAATCTAGCAAAATCAGAAAGAAAAATAAAGGTTTTTATATTTATTTTACATCAATCATTTTAGATTATATCAATGTTATTAATTATATCATACAAATTTGCTAATATGTTAATGCTGAATAAACTCTCTTCTACACAAATATAATTTCATTATAGAAAATTAAAATAATTTTAGTAAGACAATATTGAATGATCCACTTGGGGTCATATAAAATTAATAGACATCTAATATTATTTTTGAAATATAAAATGATAATATTGTACATCGAATTACACAGGTTTATAATCTAGTTTCGATTCAAGTTTCTTATTATCAGAAACTTTTCTGACAGCTTTCATAAAATCTTCTTGTATTACATATTCTCTTTCTAATCGTATTGCAAACAAGCCAGCTTCTGTGCACACATTTCTTAAGTCAGCACCATTGAATCCATCAGAGAGTTTAACCACAGCTTCATAATCTATATTTGCATGTATATTTATATAATATTATAAAACAAAATATTTAAAATATTTGAAACATTAAGAATGAATTAGTTTCTTACCGATTTCACCATGTTTGGCAATTGGCAAAGCGTGTATCTTTAAAATCTCTAAACGAGCTTGTTCATTAGGAAGCGGTATTTCAATCTTTCTATCCAATCTTCCTGGTCGTAATAATGCAGGATCTAATGTATCAGGTCTATTTGTAGCCATTATCATTTTAACTTGGCCCAAAGAATCAAATCCATCCATTTGATTCAACAACTCCATCAAAGTTCGCTGAATTTCTCGATCAGCACTTGTCCCTTCCGAAAATCTGCGGCCACCTATATATATGCAAAAATAAATATTAATTTTATTAATATTTAACCTATAATTTTCTCTCTTAATCTAGATATTTCTTTAAATTAAAAATATCGTATACTCACCAATAGCATCAATTTCGTCCATGAATATAATACAAGGTTGATGGTCACGAGCGTAATTGAACATCTCTCTAATCAGTCTAGCCGATTCTCCAATATATTTATCAACAATAGCGCTCGAAACAACTTTCAAAAAATTTGCATCTAACTGACTGGCAACAGCTCTTGCCAATAATGTTTTTCCAGTACCTGGAGGACCGTATAACAAGCATCCTTTAGGAGGAGTAATTCCAACTCTTTGAAAAAGTTCAGGATTTAATAATGGCAATTCTATAACTTCACGCAATTCGCGTATTTGTTCACTCAAACCACCGATTGCAGAATAAGTCACATGACCAGGATCTTCATGAGACATGTTATAAACTAATGGATCAACCTAAAAAGCAATATGAATAAATTTTTGAAGAATTAGAAACTAATCTTTCTAAAGATAAATTAGTGAGTTTTTTTTACCTCACGTGGTAAATAACGCATGATCGTAAGAGTTGTCATATCTAAAGCAACTCTAGTTCCAGATTTTAATTTATTTTTGTCCAATTGACGTCGACATCCAACAACATAACGTGGACCATTTGTTGCTTTCACTATAACTATACAATAAATATTTATTATGTTAAATGTATATCTCATTGTTCTTACAAAATATAAACAGCACCACTGTAATAAAATTTGAAATTTTTAGCCATCTTTAAAATTAAATATAGATAGAGATGCAGACATATATTAGTCAATATAAATTGATTACTTACACTTTTCTTCTGTAAGTTGTTTCAATACTTCTCCAACAATCTATAAGATAAAGATCGTAAAATATAGAACATAAAGGTAAATTAAGTTACAACATTTCGACAACATACTTGTCCAACACTTTGTAACGCCTTTAGATCATTTTCAGACTTGTCATATTGCTTTGTCAGATCCTTGAGGTGTTCTCTCACTAAAAAGTACGTACATTTTATGGTTTTTAAAATAAATTAATTGTAAGACATAAAATAAAAAGTTCAAAAAATATATCAGTACAATAATATCACAAGAAAAACGTATCTACGAATAAAATATAGACAAAAGAAAACTTGACAAGAGAGATGTGAGAGGTTATGAGCCTCCGAGATATGTACTTTGCAAATGAAATTTTATTATATAAAATTTATAATATTTACGAAAATATCTTACTTTCCTTGAGACGTGACTCAACTTCTTTATGTTCCAAGAGCTTCTTTCGGTAATCTTGAAGCCCTTTTTCTCTTACAGAATCCATGGTAACCGCCATTTTTACTTATTTTGCTGTCTAACTGTCACCGACAGAATTTTTGCAGATAGGCAAGACGTGAGTCAAAACCGTCTTGCAACTATTGGAAATTTTCTTCGCTCTAATTGGATTATACTTTCAGATCTAGAAGAATAGTCCTATCTCAGTAGACAATCATAAAACGGTAGCAAATCTGTTGTGATCTGATTGATGTGATTGGTTAGATCAAATAACTATTAGGATTAAATTTAATAACTATTGAGTCTTTCTTTTCAGCTGTACTTCTCTTCAACTAAACTATTCCTCTTTTCTTTTTTTTCTTCAGCATATAAAGAAAAAAAAAAGTTAAACCGTACAATTCAGTTGGAAAAAACAGACCTACTTATTTGGTAGTTTGTCCTCCCATGAAAACGTGACTTTACACTTGGAACGATCGTCGCGCCGCTTCTGACGTATCTCAGTTTCAGCGTGATCATCCGTCGACGGTCAGTGTGTATGTACATATGCATTACCTGCCGCACGCGTATCTATGATTACTCCAGTTTACATACGCACACCACTCCCGCTACTGCGTGTTCGCGATTTTGGTGAGATTCCCGACGTAAGACGGAACTTGGAACAGTGCCGGAATATCGACAAGTTCGTATCGAAGAACGAGTGATGGGGGACGCAGCGATGAACGTCGCAGCGTCCGGTGGCAGCGGTGGCAGCGGTGGCAGCGGCGGCGGCGGCGGCGGCGGCGGCGG
>NW_017306091.1:3743419-3753419 GCF_001594115.1 Trachymyrmex septentrionalis
ATGGCTCCAAAAACGCGGTACTGCCATAATATTTACGTTTTGCCTAATGTTTACCGAAGCCCGGAGCGTCCACTGCTCCGACTGTCGTGCGCTCCTCTCTACGCAGTTACGCACGAGCGTATGTCACGCGCGAGCTGGGTGTTACGAACACGTGCCGCTCTGCCTGTCGTCGAACGCAATGCAGAAGAGAAGATAATGTCAAATTATGTTAAATTATTTCTTACGAAATTATTTACGAATTGTCCGCTCCGAACGTGAAACCTCAAAGACCCACGGTGAAATTTTATTTTTATGTCCAAGCAAAGAGGGAAAATACGCTTTTATACTTTCGTAGAAATTAAAAGTCTACCTTTTCGTATTTTTTTTTAAAACAATCGCAATATGCAATTTTGTAACCCAGTGGACAAAACATGAAAGCGACGAAGCGTCTTGGGGAACATTAAATTAGTATTGGATCCTCTAATAAAAAATCGTGTTTAATATAATTTTTTTCCATTTGATTTCTTATTTTTTCTTTTTTATTTTTATTTTATTTAGTAAATATATTAACTGAAAATCTTATAATGTCCTTATAAGAAGATTTGAGGAATAATTTAAACAGGAAAGTTTGAGCATTTAAAGATTTTTGGAGTTGAATTCTTTCAATCAAGTATTCATGTATAAAGAAGTAAAATGCATATAATTTCTTGTAGGAGAGCACATTAAAAATTGGAGGTCAAGATATTTTGTCTTGAGAGATGATGGTACACTAGTTGGATTCAAGGCGAAACCTGATCCACAGATGGCTACGCAAACATCTACCCAGCCATTAAATAATTTTACAGTGCGTGGATGCCAAATAATGTCAGTGGACAGACCTAAACCCTATACATTTGTTATCAGAGGCCTCCAGTGGACAACTGTAATCGAAAGGACGTTTCATGTGGAAACAGAGCAAGAAAGGGAAGACTGGGTAGCAGCAATTAGGTTTGATTCTAACAGCAATGCTACAAGCTCTAAAATGTTGAATTCTTTGATGCTCCATTTTTCAATGTTTTATCTAATTCTCTTCCTCATATTTTTTTGCAGATATGTAGCAGATAGATTAGCAAATGAAGAAAATCAACAACAAGAAAATCAACCACAAATGCAACAATCTTCTTCGTCAGAGGATGTTGATATGGAATCGTCAGTAGGTGCTAGGGCTGACTCTTGTAGTTCCTTAGGTGTTGTATCTTCTGATATAGACGGTGGTAGTATCGATGAATTATCAGCAAAGTTCAGTGTCCAAGGAACTTCAAGTAGTAAAAGTACCGGCAAGAAGAAAGTAGTAAGTTTTTGAACTTTGTATTTTTAATTATTTAGCTTAATCATTTTTTCTGAAAAACGCATTACTCAGTTATAAGTTACGTCATTACACATGATGCATGTATAAATATTATTTATTTTTACATATAATACAAAGTATTAAATATACATAAAATAAATACAAAGATAATTTTATTCATAATTTCTGTTCATGTTTGCTTCAGACACTGGAAAATTTTGAATTTTTAAAAGTTTTGGGGAAAGGAACATTTGGAAAGGTAATTCTTTGTAGAGAAAAAGCGACAGGACATTTATACGCTATTAAAGTTTTACGAAAGGAGGTTATTATCCGTAAAGATGAAGTGGCACATACACTTACTGAAAACAGAGTATTACGTACTACTAATCATCCTTTTTTAATCGTATGTAAAATATCGCTTAATATATACATTATTATTAGATATTTTTCGCAATTTTATAATTTGTAAGATAAAAGTCTATCATTATGATATTGTAAACATATTCGTAAATTTTCAGTCTTTGAAATACAGTTTTCAAACGGCAGACAGGTTGTGTTTTGTTATGGAATATGTTAACGGTGGTGAATTATTTTTCCATTTGAGTCGAACACGGGTATTTGGTGAAGATCGTGCTCGATTTTATGGCGCAGAGATTATATCGGCCTTAGGTTACTTGCACTCGCAAGGCATTATATACCGTGATCTCAAACTGGAAAATCTCCTCTTGGACAAAGATGGGCATATTAAAATTGCTGACTTTGGTTTATGCAAGGAGGATATTACGTATGGTTCGTATCACTCGCATACATCTAGCTGTTGGTATCGATAATTATGTCTTGACATTGAAGTATATTTTCATTTGCCATCGACCGATCATAGTATAAATTTTTTTTTTTTTGACAAATTCTAATGTATTTTATATATGTTACTGTTCAGTTTAACTAACAAGACGAAGATTCTTCTTAATTTATTGATACCAACAATTATATAATTATTCAATGCGAAGTATTTTCAATTTTCGATTGACTTTATGTTATGTTTTTTTTACCGTTTAGATGTACTTTGTAAACATTGATAATGATCCGATCGCGATCGAAACGTTTGTTGTTAGCCGGCATGTTATTATAAATTTCATAATTAATTTATTAAAACATTTTTTTACTTATCTTCCAATTTTATAGGTAAAATTTCTGGTTCGTAGCCCTTTTTCTTTTAACTCGTGTTTTAAATTATTGAGCCATTATTATTATTATATAATTTTAAATTAAAACTAATGAAGTGTTAAATAAGAATTTTAATGAGATTAATTATATAATCATAGGAAGAACAACAAAGACATTTTGCGGAACACCAGAGTATTTGGCACCAGAAGTACTTGAAGATAACGATTATGGACGAGCTGTGGATTGGTGGGGTGTAGGTGTAGTCATGTATGAAATGATGTGTGGTCGATTACCTTTTTATAACAAAGATCATGAAAAACTATTTACGCTTATTTTATTGGAAGAAGTAAGGTTTCCTAGGACGATTAGCAATGAAGCAAGAGAGATGCTTGGTGGTAAATACTACAAATTTCAATGATTACAAACGTGTTTAAATGAAAAAAAATTTATATTTGTGCTATTTTTATAGGTTTATTAATAAAGGATCCAAGTAAAAGATTAGGCGGTGGACCTAATGATGCAAAGGACATCATGAATCATGCATTTTTCTCATGTATTAATTGGACAGACCTTGTCCAGAAGAAGATTCCTCCACCCTATATGCCGCAAGTGACTTCAGATACTGACACTCGATATTTTGATAGTGAATTTACCGGCGAAAGTGTTGAACTTACACCCCCAGATCAGGGCTGTTTGGGTAGTGGAGGGGGTTTGAATTCTATAGCAGAAGAACAAGAACATTTTCCCCAATTTTCATACCAGGAAAGTCATTCAGCAGCAACTTCTTCCATTGTTTCTATTAATCACTGACAGTGTCAAGTGTCTTGCTTAATTAATGTAATGAGATGTGGTTCAATGCATGAAAAACTTCGAGCAAAAAAATTTAATTACGATATGTATCTGACGATTGTCTGCAAAGCTTGAAATTTTCCCAATAGGCAGATCAATCAAATTATCTTTCTTTATGATGCTTTTTTTTAATGCATCTTAAGAGATTGTCACATATCTCCAATGGCAAAAAAAATAATTAGATTTATGCGTATAAGTGTGCGCGCGCATATTACACCTATACACATAATTATTCATTATAAAATTGTATATGGAAAAATGTATACTATAAGATTAGAATGAGATAGTATGAATAATATTTGCATATAGACTCGAAGGAATATGACAGGGATTAAATTACGTTCTTAATTGAATCGAGTTAACTAAAATTCCTTGAGACATGTATTGTGAATATTGAATAATTTTCTTGTCGTCAAGGAACGTGCGATAATCGTAAGTGTAATCTTTCATTTAACAAAAGCTGCACTTGACACTTTCCAACTTCATTATCACCGTTTATTATCTTATTTATGGAAGGGCAGTTCCTCTTTTTTATTCAATAGATGACTGTTACGGCAGATGCCAAAAAATACAAAATTGCAACTGGTAAAGAGCTAACGAAAAAGAAAATAGTTTGTCTATTGTGAAAGTTAAATGTGTAGTATATCAGCTTTAATTGAATTATTGTATAAATTGGAGATCACTTTTTTAGAGTTATGAAAATTGTCATTATTATGACTGATATAATTGGAGATGTGCGAGTATTCGAAAATTCTGAGCTGTATAGAATTCGGAGTATTTATTCGAAACAAATGCTTGACTATTTTTGGAATTGTTTGGAAAAGGAAGTTATTCAAAACAAATTCGTGGCTTAAATATTTTCTACCTACGTTATTTCCTAACCATCAAAATACGTTAATTCAATAATAAACACATGCATGTGTATAAAAAAATATTAGAAATCAAATTCTTTATACTGTTTATAATTGGATATTTTTTATTATTGAATCATAAGCTTAAAGTTTAAGCAATAGACATTCAATTTCATAGTTATCCAATACAGCTTAAAATCTAAAAGATAAAAACTTTATAGAAGATTCTATCGTATCAACTTTTCTATTTTCACTCGATAAGACATTGGAAAAATTTTTGGATCACAAAATAATTAACATTCATTAGCATATTTATATACTCTTAAAAAAAAAAAAAAAAAATAGAAATTTGCTTCTGTTACATGTAATGGAAGCAAATTTCAAGAAGGTAAAAATATTTAATGTTGTCAATGAAAATGAAATTATAAGTAATTTAAATTTAATGTTTACGTACATTAAATTTCGTGCAAATCTACATAAAATCTAATAAAAAATGTACTTAAACTTCGTAAAATTTTATAAAAAATAAATTTTAAGTACTTGTACACAAATATTTACTTTTCAGTTGCAGATACATTAAATTTCATAACATTTTTAACAGTGTACTATATATTTGAAAGTAATAGTTTTTTTAAATGCATGCATATGCAAATCATATTTTTTATTGCCTGCAAATCTACATTCTTTTAGATAATCTCAAAATATTTTAAATGTAAGAATAATTTTCGATGAAGATGACATATATGTATAATGAAATAAATTATTCGTTATTCATATTATCATAAAAATAAAACTAGACTCTAATGATATCAACATAGATTTGTGCATAATTGTGATCAAAGTGCCTAGTAAACAATTACTCCCTAGTGCGAATAATATAATCATATTTGAATGCAAATATGAAAATATAGAATAATCATCAGTCACTATTTTATTTTACTTATTGGGGCTAAATATTTAATCTAGTATATCATTTAGATGGATTCACATATTTCAAGAACTCACTGAAAACTTATAAACGTGAAAGCTTACAATAATTTAACAGATCATAGGTTTGAATATATGGTAGCCACAATTAGACCGAATTGGAACAATTTGAAATAACAGCTCGAATGAGTTCTATATGAGTTCTATCCGAAATATAGTCATATAATACGTGATATGTGAAACTTCGAAATACTCACACGTGTCTAATTATAATGAATTTTAAATTGGAAAAAATTTTTTCCTAAGAAACAGTCAAGGCTATTCGTTACATCTTTATGTATCATTAAGTAGTGATTAATTATGAGAGTTAGATGGAAATATGAAATCTACACTAATACTATGTATATATACATATATATTTATATGTATATGTGTGTATATATTATTAAAACTATTATATATACTTATAATAATTATATATATGCATATATTTATATTTTAACAATTAAAGGATTATATTATACGTTTTTGCATTTACTAATTTTTTACTCGCTCATACGTAAATATCACGTATTTTATTGTTTATGTATACATTTCGACCATAGTATGACCGCTAAAATGTGTACCAAATTCGAATTACAATTATACGTATAATACATAGCCGAAGTAAAAGAAATTTCTTATTTACTATAAAAGTATAATTCGATAAATGTTTCTTTTTAACGTCGCTATTTTGGTTTGTAATGTGGCGCTAATTAAAATTATTGTTACGTTAATTTATAGGAAAACTTCTACATACTGTGGTAAAGGTTTCTCTTTCACGAGCCAAACTCTGTCTAAAACAGCACCATCCTTATCATCGGATACCTATTATTAAGTAGAAATAGTTTATAATTTGACAAAAAAATCACGTTTCCAGAATTTGTTATGATATTTATATACCTGTCATACCTGTTCTAGATATAAATGAGTTTTGTTGAATGCCTTCATTCTTGTATATCCATAATCTGAACTACGAAATGCGGACCATGCCGGTGGATTTGAAATAAATTTCTCGCGACCTTCTTTACAACCAGCTGATCCAGTAACTATATGTACAGGCGCTTTGTAATTTGTATATGGTTCTTCGTAACTACCATTGTACACCTACGAGAATAATTTTCAACTTATTAGTAAGCAAATATTTTTCCTAAAATAAACTTAATAAACAACATTTACTCGAAAGTTATACATAGGCCACAGCCTTTCGTAACTATGTTCGTGCGCCCAGATTTCTAAATCTACTTTATTTTTGAAAAACAGATCTTCCAATCCAAACCAGTTTAAAAATGGCAATCCAACTCTAACTAGACTTTGATGGTTAGTACAATCGTCTGCATTTTTATTACTGCAATACATTGGTCTATGTCCAAATGTTACTATCCATGGACGTTGAGCTCTGCAATTATAATTCTGTGTCAATTATCATTATACTATGTTATGATCTAATTGACAATGCACCTTGCTTCAGGTTTATTAGCTTCTCGTAAGTCTTTATCCAACCATTCATATTGTTTAATCATTTGTTTTATACCATAATTCATAAAATAATAAGCTTCAGTTTCTATAGCTACAAAATGTACAGGACCTACATTAAAGCTATACCACAAGCCTTCTGAATCACCTGGCATAGTAAATCGAGCTCTGGAAGATTATTAAAAAAATGAGATTAAATCATTTCATCGATATATAAAATATTGATAGCAAATTGCAAATAATCGAGCAAGTACTTGGATTATTTTATAATTCATTGCCAATGCTGAACATTTATGACGTACATAATATAAACTAAATTTTCAGCGCAATGAATTTTAGAATACAACTTTAACAAGGGAAGAAACAAACGTAAAACAGATGTAAAAACATACATAAACAAATACATGATGATTGAGATTGTTTTTATACTTATTAAAGCATTCTATCTTATGGCCCGATAGAGTACATACGATTCGGTTTATCTGTTACGTTCGTTCCGTGTTACTTTTGTGATCTTTTCCTACCTATAATTGCTAAAATTATATTTTTCTTCGTGATTGCCAGGTACAGTCATGTATGGTATATAAGCGGCAACGGATTCAATTTGCCGCATAAACTCATCTCCTACATGTGCGTCTTCTGTATTCATGTCATAAGCAAAATCACCAACATGAATGGCAACGTCATATAAACCACGCTCTGTTTCTTCTTGCAATCGTGACAAACTCTGTGCATTTTCATTACCCATATCACCAAAGATAACTATTTGTGGCGACCAATCTACAGAGTCCTCAGGTGCAGTTCTCATATAAAATACATTTGACCATCCATAACGACTACCACAATGATATACTGACAATAAATAGTCAAACATTCATTATTAATGCAATAACAATTGAGAATAATTAGTAGCAAACAATAAAACGCATGTCAACAAAACAAAAATACTTACTGTATTTGCTGTTGGGCGTTAAATTTTTTAGCCACACTCTGTGGATATATTGTTTCCGTTTCTTTTCACCACCATCGACGAAGAGAGTAGAATTTCCTTCAGCTCGCAGAATAAAGCCACCTATACCATACTCCACTATCGACTCTTTCGTATCATTTTTTGTGCTCCAAGTGACAACAATGTCGTGAATGTTATCTGAAAGAATATTGAGAGTATATATTAATTATTTCTTTTAATAAGCAAGAATAAAGATGTTTATATATAAACACTTAAATATAATTTCTCAATGTTATATTTTTTAAAGTATCAAAAAAATATTACATTTTATATCTGGAGACACGGTAGCTGAGACAAGCCCAGTGTCATGGCGTGAGATATATATTTACATATTAATATCATAAAACACTCACCACCATAGGAAAGATGCACAGCTTCTGGCTGATAATGTATCACAGTAGCAGATGCAATAAATAAGAAAGATAGAATCACGAATGTAATATGCGAAAGCATTTTGCTTCTATACATTAAAAAGAGCCTCAGATGATATGTGAGATTAATTGATCATGACGCTGCAGAAACAAAACAAAGGAATTAATTTGTGTTTAAATTAAATAATTGCATGCGTTGCTGAATATCGTACCTGCTGATTCAACGCGCCCTGTCCTACCTGTGTCACACAAAGGAGCAATAATTAAAACAACTGAGGTTTATGTATAAAAATTAACAACTGAGGTTTATGTATAAAAATTAATATATAACTGTATGTTATCGTCAAACGCGTAGCATTATCAAGCGTATTATCATTTCGACTCCCACTAATTCCACCTTGTTTACGTCGATTTAACCAATCTGTCAATTGTCTATGATACTATCTATATGACTGTCAGCTTGTAGAACAAGATTAACCAATGACGAGCGCTCACGTCAATTGCGTGTAACGATTGGCTGTAGACGCTGTAGATAATGTTGGCGGGAGATACTTGCATTCAACTTCATATCATTAACGTATGTAACTCTGTTCATTGTAAAGATGTCCTTGGTTCGTTGTAATTACATTATATTAAACTTTTTATATATTTACAGTGAGATATAAGTATATACAATTACATATTGAAGAGAAAAGAAGAAAAAACGAAAAGTTTAACTAAGAAGAACAGCCTCCTACTTTCTGAAAAAATTCTACGCTCTTTACGTTGATTGTGGTGAGTTAACCTCTTCACAAATGATTGACATTTATGTACATACATATAATACAATTTGGCTTGTTTTAAAAGTTTATCAATGACAGAAGAAAATTAGAAAGGCATTGAAGTATTTTTATAATTTTTATTTTTTTATTTTTAGAGATTTAAATTAAAATTTAAAATATAACTAAAAACGAATTACATTACATTTTTTAATTTTGAAAATATATGTTTCTGAAAAGATTAATAATTACTCGTTTTTTTTTCTATACATTTTATATAAAAAAATAATTCGAATTAGCATAAAACATAATTTTTTAAATTAAAAGTTTAAATGTTTCTTTACTTAAAAAAATTTCTAAGTTATATTGTCTTTCTTCTGCATATATTACATTACAAAGTAGTGTATATTGCGAAACATATGTATATATCATATCGAACGAACGCATTACTCGCTATAACCCGTGACATTTACAGAATTTATAATGTTATATGTCAATATTTTTTATATATTGAATTATTATTTATGTTGTTTATTTCACAGTAAGTTTCATTGAATACATTTATCTTATTTAGTAACCTCTTGTTAAAGATTATCGACTCTTTGCATATATCTTCGATAATGTAAGCTTCTAAATTTTAAATACTCAAATTTTATGAATTTTATTACATAATTTTTAAAGTTTATAATATAAACTTTGCACAATATGCGTGCAAATTATAATTGAGAAATATCCAATTTACCAAAATTTAATCCTTCTGAATAAAAACGCTCGCTACATTTATTTGTCATAAGCTAATTATGTACATATAAGGAAATAAATATATGCTATAAAAAACCATAATGTTGTAGATTGGGAAACTGCGTTGTAGATTGGATTCATAGTTATCATTTCAAGAATTTAACACGCACATTGGTGTAAAATTATCATCTAATTAGGAATTAAACCAGATATTTGAGAGTAAGAAATTTATTCAATTTCTAAAATAGTTCTCGCCTCAGTGGTAAGATTTGTTTAACTAGATCGCAAACTCAAGCTTGCCTCGTGATTGCCTCAGGGTTACTATTAATCCGGACTTGAAGTTAAACGTTGCTCTCGATCGCAGACAATAGGGCGACGTTGATTCCGCGCGGTAATACCGCGATAATGCAATTACATAAGACGGAAGCTGGAGAAAGTCAAAGAGAGAGAGGAGAGGGGAAGAGGGAAGGAGGCAAAGGGAGAGGAAGGGCGAGAGAGAGAGAGAGAGA
>NW_017306091.1:3758419-3764093 GCF_001594115.1 Trachymyrmex septentrionalis
CCCTTTGAGCAAGCGGAATACAAGTTATGATATCGGATGCGTTTAGCAGAAAATACAGCTTTGCAACTGTTGTAAAATTCTTGAATATAATTTGTTGTTTCATACATTTGGATCCAGTGAGGGACTAACGGCAAGATTAATCGTATTAAAATAATTTCACAACAGTTGCAAAGCTGCTTTTTCTGCTAAACGCGGCCATTGAAGTAACGTCAAAATGAATACTGTAGAGGTGCATTCGCTTTTCAATCAGTTATAATTTATTTCGAGTCACTTTAACGTTATTGCAATCTGTTCTTCTACCTAGATCATTAACGCTCGGAGTGTATAAACCATGAGAAAGTAGAATATATTCTGTAAATTAAATTTTCGAAAACACTCACCGTGTTTTTGTTTTGTAAGTCATGCCTAACGTTATCTTTATATAGATACACGCGGCCCGGTCTTCGGGAGTCTACTTGATACAGAGACCCTGCCGTGTCTTCTTTTTACGGAATTTCTCTCTACAGTATTTTCAAGTTTTATTGTTAGATTTTCTTTTTTTACGACGTTCACAATAGCTCGCTGAATATTTGTCGAATGAACCGACATCGAGCGTCTCTTTATATATGGTTATCCTCGATCGCTCAGGGATATGCGTAGGAATCTAAATGAGAAGTGATAATTTTCTCGTTAGCGATCATCATGCGCACAGCTTGCACGTCATGCACACGTCGCACGCTTTCGGAAGCGGGAAATGTGCGACGGACGGATTTCCGATTTACGCGACATGTTACAGTAATGCACGACGATTCATATAGAGGACGTGTTTCGCGACGTGTTATTTATAGGCTGACCTTTATGTTTACTTATCGTAACGCGCGCTTTATCGCCCTGAAGAAGGTACTTGTTCATTTTATGTTTCACTCCTTTTTTTTTCCCTTCATTTCTGTTGGATATTTTTCTTAGAAGTTTTAAAACTTCCCCTCGCCCCCCCCCCTTTTTTTAAACAATCTTTACAAACGATATATTTAACGTCGGTGATACTTGAATATGTAACTTGTACGCGCGTTTTATTATTTTTTTACGTATTTTACGTATTTAAATCACAGCCACGGTATGTTAATTCTTCGTTATCGATGTTCGAATTACAAGGGATAGATAAATCGGTAGCATCAATATTCTGTTCTTCCGTTTTATCTGGAGAAAAAGGTTTTTCCGGATCATTTTGTGTTTTGTACGCCGTAGGAAAGAATGCAGTCGGTTGCTTTTACAATTCGTTTGCGCGCAGTGTCCTTTAAATGGCCGTGCTCATTAGCAGGTACGTTCCGTTTACGAAGCAGATTATACGTTACATTCACAGGCGGTTAAACATGGATTTTTGCAAGCTTCGATGTCTCGTTTCAATGCGGATTATTGAATGCGATATATCGCGTTCGAAGGCACGTTACAGAATCCATTTAACGCGAAATGCGATTAATATTCACAATGTGTATCAGAGTCATTTATTAAAATTCATTAAAATTTTTTTTCTCTCTGACGTTAAGCATTATTGCAATTAAATTTTATAAATTATAGTAAGATTATATTCGCTTATGCAGGATCGCCAGCGGATAATGGCACTCTGGAGGTGAGCGATGAAATTTTAGAAGTGAACGGTCGCACCTTGGAAAATGCAACTCATACCGAAGTCATTCAATACATACATGAGGTAATTACATTAATATATCTCTGTCATTATATTTTTCAAGTATATTTAGAATCGCACGTTATATTTTATGGATTTGTCATAACGTTTCTTCATAAACTCTCATTGTTCTCTTGAAATAAGACAATATAATTAATAAAAAGACGTTGTATAAAAAGAGAGATAGAAAATATGTAATACATCGCAAATATGTATATATATTTTATTTTTATATTTTCCTAATGCATAATACAAATAATTGTGTTTTCTTTGATTCAAGTGCATCGACTCTCGAACAATATGTCTGCGTCTTCGGAGAAGCGGAAGCAGGAACGTGGGTGAGTCGATTCTCTCTTATCTTTTATATCTCTACATTTTTGAATGTATTATATATTTCTGGGCATTTAAAGTTAAAAAGAAACAGAAATAAGTGAAGCGCGTCAAAGGAGTTATATAGACAATTTTTATCAAATTTTGAACTACAAGTACAAATGTATAACAAGCGTAAAAATATGGAGAGATTAAAACGAAAGGAAATGGGAGAAAGTGAAAGACAGGAGGAACTGAAACAAACGCAGCTACACTTACTTTTCATGTAAATTCACCTTTTCCCTCGTTATTTCCAATGCCGGCGACGTGGTATTCTTTGAACAGATGTTTTTAAAGCAAATGAGACATTTCATTACCAAGCGGATGGAATTGCCGCTCTATTACAACCGTGCTTGGGCAAACGCTCGTACGTATTTGAATACAGTTCAAATAGACGGGTCACAGTCGATTTCGTGTCCCGTATCGTGTTTCCGCCCTCGTTCAATAAACGCGCAACGTTTTAAACATTCCATAGGACGTCACGCGCGACGACAGACTTTGACGGGGGACAAAAATAAGAATTCGATCGCAGAGTCTGGGACGAAGTCGCAATTGATGTTGACACGCTCCTGCCGGACACAATTTTCCAACGAACGGTGCTCGGAATGATAGTCCAGGGAATATTTGAAAAATTCCGGAAAAATCTTTTCAAGCGCGAATGCCGCATTCCTTTCTGTCAAAAGTAGCGGAGTCACATGTCAAGGGAAGTTCCGCGTGAGAGAACTATGAATACATACACAGATTTGCACGCTAGTACGCTTTGAAACTGTTATAATTATTTCGTTTTTTTTTTCCTTCCTTTCCGAGCCTTGTCGGCTCGTGTCTAACAAAGACGATAACGTGTCGGGTACAATGATAATACAGTGATTCATTCATATGAATAGCGCCGCTGATAACAGGCTTATTTCAATCGATTTCAATATAGCATCCTTGAAGTCAACGCGAATTGCAAGCCCTTTAATTCGTTTAATCACTTGAAACGTCTCCCTCTGTATCATTATTTTTGCCGAGTATCTCAGTACCCGTAATATATTTCTATATTCTAATTATTCCAATAATCATTCCATTAATCTGTTTCATTTTACTTTACGAACAGCATTACGTTTGCTCAAATCCCGCGCATAACACAGTTTGTTTAATTATCAAGTGGTGTTTACGAATTTATTGGACCAAATTTGGGCGCATTTCTTAGGCGATTAAGTACATTTGATGTTAATTTCTGTTAATGTAGATTAATTTTAACTTACTTTTTATCATTTTTTAATTTTATCTCTTCTAAGAATTGAAAGAAAGATAAAGAGAGAGAGAGAGAGAGAGAGAGAGAGTAAGTTGAACCTAGAAAAATTAAATTTAAGGTTGTATGTGCCACACATCTCAAATTATCAAAATTATGAAAATTTCATGGATTCTCCTATTATTACATCTAAATATTTATGTAAAATTTAGATACATTTTTGTTGTTGGTTTAAAAGTTATTTAATTTTTTTGTTTGTTTTAATTTTTATATAAAATAATGTTTTACACTGAGAAAAATTTCTGATTGAAAATATAGACAAATATAGACAGAATTTTCTAGTTAAATCTATTATATTTCTAATTGGAATAATTAAATGTTCAATTATAAGGACCAGAAATCTGATTAATATGATCAGAATCTTACTGGTCTTACTCGATTATTTTCAACCAATTCTCAGTGTATTTATTTATAAATTTAATGAGGAAGTAGCATTACAAATTAAATTAAATTTTTTATATGTTAATGAAACTAATAAAAATTCACGTAATAGCTTATTTGGATTTATTTACTCGTTTTAAAACTAATTTACTTAAAACTGCAGTGAAATATGATAATTGCTCCGCATAAGCAATTAAAAAATAATTTGTTATTTTATTTGTGTGTTATACAGTTGGTTTTAGACACAGCATTCACACTAAGAAAAAAAGTCGAAAATATTCGAAACAAATGTAACTTGTGACATTTTTGAAATGTTTATTAATTATAAAAATATTGGATTGTGACGACAGAGTATACGTTCTCGTGAAATATACCTAATTTTTCTTATTAATCATATAAAAAAATAAAATAGTAGTAGTAAAAACTTTATTTCCGCGTGTTTAAATAAAATTTATTTTAACGAAATAAACATTATATCATTCTACAAATAAATATTTTAAGTATCTTTTTCTCTACAGTATGATAACATTTTTTGACTGATTTTAATTGAAATTAGTTTTTTTGGTTGATACTTTTAGCTGATATTGTACAACCAAAACATCCTTAATCTACATTGGCAGAAACAATTAAGGTACAATTTTATGCTAACACTTAATGCTCATTGTTAATGTCAAACTAAACCATGTCGTTAAAATTGTCAAGCGTTAATTTTGATCACGTGGTCCGTTTTTACGATAAAAACGAGCTTCAAGGCGTCAATACGATCTGAAGTATCTTAAGAACAGATAACGATAGAAAGATGCGGTCCGAGGAAGCTCGGCGAGCAGCTCGTTCCGCGGTCCGCGGCGCGGCAAAATTCGAACGGCGTTCAGGGGGCGATCATCGGGCGATTCCGCGAGGACTCGTGCGAATCCGCGACGTTCGCCAGGTAAACGCTCCAGGTGGCCGCGTACGGTATCGCGATAAAGAAGGGGGGGGGGAGAGAGGCAGGAGTGCAAAACTCCGGAGGTAGGCAGGTAGGAGGCAGGCGGACAGGCCATCGGCTGCACATGGCGGACCAGGAGGTATAACCTTCGAATGGTATCCGCTGTCACGGTCCGCGCCGCGCGGCAGTACGGAGGAGCCGTTCGTACGCGGCAAGCGGTTCCGCGCGTTCCGTTTACGTGTTGGTACCCGCGATTCTGGATCCTTCCGCGCGTCGCGAGCGCGACGACGACATTGATAACACGACAGCCGACGTACGGACAGCCTCCTCCTTGGAGAACGCAACGCGATTTCTCGTCGACTACTAGCCTGTCGTTAGACCTGGCGATTGCGGACGCGATCGCGCGCGAGTGCCATATCGGGAACGCAACGTGGTTGAACCGTGCGACGTGGACGAGCCACGATTCCGCGATTGAATCGTGGATCACGAGCGACTAGACCAGACCAGACCGCCGTGCGGGTCGAAGGTGAAACGGTCCACGGCGTGGAGTTTCGCGCGACGTGACGGAAGAGTGAATATTCGTGATAGATTGGTGCTCTGTGGTGACCCATCCGATGTAGGATAGTGTTGTACGAGAGCGACTTCGACGCGTTCCCGCTTCCAGGCCAGCCAACGAGGAGGGTCCGTCTTGCTTCTTACTTACCTCTTGCGTCATCGTCTCGGCGACTCGCTGATCTGCCGAAGGTAACCGCTCCTCTCCTCTTCGTTGCGCTCTTTTCACTCCTTTCTCGGCACTTTAATCGCACAACGAATCCCGCGCGCCAATCTCACGGTGTTCAACTTCTGCAGCACGGTTTCGGGGCCGCCACGCCGGCAGTTTTCTGATAGCAGAACGATCGGTACCAGATCGGTGCCAACGCTTCTCTCTCCGTGTCCGCCGCTGTCCTCTTTCCTCTCTCTCTTCCTCTTTCCGCCGTTCGTCTCTCTTTCACCGTCTCTCTCTCTCTCTCTCTCTCTCTCTCTCTCTCTCTCTCTCTCTCTC
>NW_017306091.1:3764466-3767341 GCF_001594115.1 Trachymyrmex septentrionalis
CGCGGCTCGTGGCTTGACGTTTATTAAGTCTCTCTCTCTCTTTTACGCCGCTCTGTCTGATTAATCGCACGTAATCTTTCCTTTTCGATTCGTCGATACATAAACTTCCCTACATTCGCGCATATCGTTTTATCGCGATTTGTTAACCTTTCGAGGGTGGTGATCTACTTTAAAAATCTCACAGTCTTGTTCCTTGAGTAAAATTTGTCGATTTATTATTTCATTCAGTCATTCATTGTTTCACAGTATTTCTTACCTCAATTTCTTGCCTTAAAATCAATATCGTTTCAGCGCCTATAATGACTTTTCCATTCCTGTAACGATTGATAAATTTTCAATTTGACCGTAGAAGTATTTTACTTAATCGCGTGGAGAAACTTCTTTTTTTATTTATCTCGATTATCCGATATATTCCTTTTTCGCGCTCCGTCATCGTCGTTCTCGCGCGGGAACTCCTGCGAGAGTTCGCGGTGTAATTATTTAAATTCGATCGCATCGTTCGTTTGTTTTTCTTTCTTTTTTTTTCTGTTGCAATTGTAAAAAAAAACATCTATACGTTAACACGCATACTGCATGAATATTTCGATCTTATGAATTTACATATAAAAAGTTCAGATGTGCGTTCCGTTAATATCCTCTTTCGCGTTTCTATTTCTACTCATCGGGTATTTTATTCGCGCTTTACGAAACAGATTGTCTCTTATCGAGTTTTACGAAACGTTAGGAATATTCATTGGAATCGCAGGTGTAATATATTCTCCAGGATAATAGGCGCTATTGCGTTTTATGCACGCTTTTATATTAAGTCCTCAACCGCATTTCTTGCATCGAGATATGGATATTTAGCCTTGTAGTAAGTGTTCTTTATGCAACATCACAGAAAAGTATATCCTGCGAAATTATTTCCAGAGCTTCGTAAGATTCTCTTTAATCGTGTAACATATAATTTATCAGTTAAATAAGTATCTACAAGATATAAATATTAGATGCATTGGACGGATGCTCGAAAATGTAAATTAAATAAATCATATAAATATATTTATTATATTGATTATGTTACTTATGTTTTGCGCAATAAATACATATATTTTTCGAAGATTTGATACACACACGTACATTAAGATCTGTATTCACGCCTCACTTTTATCGACGCGCGCATTTATTTCCAAGAGATTCTAAATATAATATATACAATTATACGTTAAAATTCATGCATTTATCGGTAAAAGTGAGGAACATATGGATCTAAAAGAAAATTGAGACTAAAAAAAAGAGCTTTCCATAAAAAAATTATATTTATTTATTATTAATGTTATTACAATTTATATTATTATTACACATAATAATTATTATAAACAATATGTAACAACTTATACATATCACACGAAGACATAAGCACCTTCTCACCCAAAGTTGCACATATCAGGACATAATAATATCAAATATGCATGTTATTATAATCCGATATCCTGAAACTTCGGGTGAGGACGCATTTGTGTCCCCCCGTGAGTATATCATATTAAATCTTAGTTTGTAATATGTATAGTTTGAAATATGGGAGGGAGGATGACCGACGTCTGTCTATAATAATTTATTGCTAGAGGCGCGAAGTTTGCTTCACGTTCTTGCATCATCGGTCAACGTCACGTTGTTCCGCCGCTCCTGAATTTTGTTCATCCTTTCGAATCTGTTGTTTGTTACGTCACGTATGCATCTTTTCCTTTTTTTATTTACTTATGACACGCAAACTTATCCATTAAAATTGATCTATGAGAAATATCTTTCGAACTATCCCAATTTGTACATCCATAAAAGCAAGTTATAAAACATTTCGTACCTTCTCTTTTTCTCTTGCGAGTACGCACACACACATTTCAATCCGTTTTACAATAGACTGATCGTGTTGCTTGAAATTCCCAAATTTTTGCAGATTTAAAAACAGATATATATATATATATATTCACGTTGAAAAGAGTGAAAGCGGAAACGCTGAGTACAAAAAAATGCAAAAAAAACACAAACGGACCTAATATATAGATAATTGCCCAAAAATTATCAATAAAATTTATTCATACATTTCTCGGTAACTTTGATCTTTAGATATGTTATAAAAACGGGTTTTATTCACTTTTACGGCAAGTACATTTATTATCTAGATTCGAAAAATCTGTATATAAATTCCGCAATGTAAATCATACACCGACCCCCGCGTGATGATTTTCACGTCGGCCAACATCCGCGCGGCCGTCTACATCCGCCTTCCGTGTGCGTACATGCGTACAGCGAATAATGCGGAATGTGTGTTTTTTTCCCTCCCCCCCCCTTTTGTTTTTTATTCTCCTGCCGACGCGGGCTAACAATCGCTGCTGCCCACGATGCGTGTCAAACGCGTATTGTCGTGGCATGGGCGTATTCGCGCGCGCTCCTGAATGTACGTACACACAGTGTACGTTCGCCGCGCCGCGCCGTCACGGAAACGAGGAAGCGCCGCTCACCGAAACGCTGTACGGACGTGACGGAGGAGAGTAGAAAACGGGAGATGCGTGAAGCCGGTAAACTCACGTAAGACGAGAGAGGCGCGAGTTTTACGAGAGCGCGGGTAGCACGGGATATGCAGTCGAGCGGGAGTGCGGTGGAAACCGGAGCGGATTATATATACGGGGTGTCCGGTGAACACGGCGAGCGAAGCTCGAAGAAAAACTTGACGATTCCACGTTCCTTGAATTGCGGGAATGTTTCTCCCCCAGAGGAGTGGGAGGGGAGGGGGAGGAGGGGGGAGGATGTTCCGCACGAGTTCGTATCGAGACTTTTCGATCGAGACCTCTCACTCACGGACAGAACTTGAAATGGATCGCGAAAGAGAGACTTCCCCCCC
>NW_017306091.1:3767441-3771100 GCF_001594115.1 Trachymyrmex septentrionalis
AGTAAAGAAACCGGATGACGGTTTGGCTCAAGACGTTTTCACTTTGTGTGACTCGATTATCGGGACGCTCGAGCGTTGGGGACGGCGTTTCGAAATGAAATTTTCGTCGAAGAAAATTGGAATCCGGTACGTGGTGTCGTTTCCCTCTTTACACCCCCCCTCGCGTATACCCCTGTGCACGCGTGCGAGAACGCGATAGGTGTGCGATCAGCGGAAATCGAGAACGAGCGATAAGACCCGAGTCAAACGGATCGGCCGCCGGCACGTATAAATTAGGCACGATCGTTCGAATCGTCTCGCGCGCACTTTCCTCCGTGATGCGCGCTAAATTGTTTTTTCGTCCCAACCTGTTGAATTCTGATGAAATCAGTAACGCATTGCGGGATAAAAAAAAAAAAAGAAAGACAGCCAAATGCTGCAAAACACTTTTTCGCACACAACAGATTGCCACGTTGATCGGTATCACATTCGTAGCCCGAAATCCGCGCTGCTGTTGGTTCTCTGTCAAGTGCATCCAACGAACGCATGTAGACGTGTTATATAGCGCAGACGTAAATACACATGTTTTACATTTGTGTATATTTATATAGCGGTTAACACCGCTTGATAGAAACTTCATGCACTTTTTCCAACAGTTACTGGACAGTTTATTAGACTTCTGTCTAGTAACTGGAAAATAAAACTATTTAGGACTTTAATCAAAATGCAACGCTTTGCGCAGCAGTTCTGTACACAATGGATATACGCAAAATCTGTATCCATTTATTGAACAAATGGACGCGGTACCTTTAATTAATAATAATTGTTTAATAGTAACAATAACCGGGCGGGTGTCTACCGCAAATTACATATACTTTTACTAGGAAAACTGCTTCAGTAATTGAATATAATTATAACATTTTTATTCATTTCCTACACCGCGGTATTGTTACAACTGATGAGAATACAGTAACACTATATACAATAACTGAATGATTCCAATCAAAAAATGTAACGCTTTACTTGCAGTTATATACGCACGAAAGATACACAAAATCTGAATTCATTTATTAAATAAATGGACTATGCAGTATTTTAATAATATTATAATTTATTAATACCTGAGATAGAAATAATAACTGAGAAGGTGTTTACGAAAATTGCATACCAGGATTTTTACCAGGAAAACCGTTCCGGTCACTGAATAATACAATGAAATTTTTATTTATTTCCTACATTTCCAGTATTGTTACAACTAATGGAATACAGTAATACTATGTAATAACTGAATGGATCTAAATAAACTACATACTTGTATTTCTGCCAGAGTTATATTCGATACGTTTGGACATGCTGGTCTGATTCTTTCTTTTGAATAATCTGCAATCGTTGATAAATACAAGTAATATCGAAAAAGAATCCGGAAATTATGAAGAAACCAAATTGTATTGATATCATTGAATTTTATAGAAATAAATGACGATGCAACCGCAAAGAAATTCGTTCTGAACATTCGTGAAAATGCTGACTGTGCGGGATTTTTTGCTATTTCCGTCATTGCTGTAACTCCATAAGTGGGTCTTACACCGGCATTCCGCAGCTTCTAGTATCCCCGCGCAGCGCAATGATGTAACGCGTTGAATAAGTGTCATGTAATCGCTAATGCGACGTTGCATCTAACCCCGCTTATTTCCCTTACGTTCGACACAATCATCGATGATTACGCACTGCAGATATATTTCATTTATGAAAATTAATATAATTTTACTGAATGATAATAGTAAAGTTTGAAAAGAGGATGCATTTTATACATACGTGCATCTTTTTTAAAGCAAACTCTCGCACTTTTTCTTTCAAGTGATCCGTCTGTCATTATTGTTGACCACAATGATTATCGGGTTGAATTATATGTATACCATGGCACAAAATTGGATACTTAGACTACGCAGTGGTGCGTACCAACGCGATTAGGTTGCATGCTCGATATATTGATCCACCCCAACTGACACGCATAGTTTCTTGAGAATTTGGCAGGCCAACTGTCGCGCATGTCGAAATCATCGCCTTGGATTCGATACATCTCGGGGAAACAGTTATCGCGCTCGTAAAAGGCAAGCGGACCGTTAGCGATTGTTTCTCTATTACCTTCAATAATCTTGAGTGATGCCTTTCGTTCCGACAATTTACCATTGCCGTTTCGCGTATAATCCACCGCGGAGAAACTAAACAAATGCCACTTCGTTTAATCGTTCTTTTACTTAAATTTATTTACTTTTATTACCTGCATCACCGTACACTTTAACAAAAGATTAAACATAAGAATGGCGGAACTATATTAAAACGTGACGTGGCGGTATATGTAGAAATAATTATCAAGAAAGCAACGAGGAAAAGAAGGAGATGACTAATTACTTCTTATATACATATATGCAAATTTGCGATGCGCACAATTTTCCTCGGAATGTTAGCAAAGTACTTATCGCTTGGCTTATTTGTTGTCTACAGTATCTGTTAAGAGTGATTGCAGTAATTAGAGAAGTGATATGTACATATATACATATATAGTGACCTCATATTTAAAATGCAGACGTAATTAAAAAATTTTGTTTGACAGTTACTTTAGGATGCATAAATTTAGGATGCACTTGTAACATTTCCAATTAAAATTATGTTATTAAAGAGGATTTAAAAAAAATTTCTAATCACATTGTAATCGAAATAATATTTTTCGATTGTTACATGTATGGAAAGTTAAAGTTTGCGCTGTATGTTCGTAAAATAAGTCTTCTTTAAAAAGTACTTGGAATGTCTTAAAAAATTTATCTTATCGATTAGAAATTGATCGATTAGAAATTGTAGAGTGTGGTAATGGATATCGGGCGATTGTACACACAGGATTGTAAAAATATTGTTTCATAGATGAAATGTCCAAATGTCTCGGTAGGCATGTCTCTCCATTGCTTGACTTTGTACGTATGTATGTACATTATATACATGACTGTGGTACAGCCTATACAGTTAGGAAACTGGTTTTCGCCTCCTCTTGCGTCAAGCCGTACTACTCGTATGATCGAAGCCATTTCGCACATTGGTACAGTTCTCATTGTATTATCTTCACATATAAATAGTACCTGGTATCTACGAATGACGTACAGAGTTCTTAAATGTCGTTTTATAATTAACGGAAGGTGTCAGAATCGTTTTTCCATCATATTTTAGAGACGATTATTTTTAGTCGTTAAGGCGCAATTTCTAATAATCACTCGCACGCGAGAAAAATCTAACTTTACCTACACTTCGTCTTTATTTAGCTTGATAACGTCAAAGAGCGAAATATACGGATTCAAGATGCGAAAAAGTTATACGTTACAGTGAAGGGGAAAGACGGAAATGGGATTTCCCTTTTTTTTTTTTACATGAATCACATTTTAGGACGGAGCACGCTAATCTCATGTTATTTGTTCGACAGGATAGAAGATGCGATTAACGGTTTTGAACATGGTATTTTAGCACGGGATTGACCGGATTTAATTATTCTCAAGTTAACCGCTGTCCAACTATTGAACTCGCGGTACCTTTCGGAAAGCGGTCCAGCTTAAGTGCTCGGGTAAAGCCTACTTAACGTAACGTGGTTGATTGCCGTGCTGTATACATATATATATATATATGTGTATATATAT
>NW_017306091.1:3771200-3775400 GCF_001594115.1 Trachymyrmex septentrionalis
AGTTACCGTTCCGACGAAGTAGATTTCTGCGGACCGTTTGAGGAGACTACTCCAGACAACGTTGATATCGTGGCAACGCATTGCTTGACCCGAATTTATCGTGTCACTGAATTTGCGAACGTAATGCCTCTTCATTTATCTTAGCCCTATCTCCGCCATTGCCTTTGACCTGCATTCGTATCTCCATTGTGTGCTTCGCATTTAACGCTAAATGCGATTTGATTCTGAATTCCGTTTGCCATATTCATACGAATGTCTTATTCATTGTAAACACGGAATGAGAATAAGGTGGGAATATATGCCACGCTAAGCGGGGAATTACCGCTAACGAAGTATTTGCACATTCATCCAATACGTATTCCATTACACTTAACTTGTAGTAATAAATTAATAGTGATATCGTAATTATTATTTATAATTATGTGTGCGCGATATTAAATTATAAATAATAATTGTATGTAGAGGTATTAAATTAATCGCTGATGATTTGTGATTATGTAATTTATGTTTTACGTTATATTATTACAGAAACTACATACCTCAAGTTGCTCTTTTTTTAATCACCAAGTTGTTTAAAAAGTTTAGTAATTAGGTTATTGCTTGTAGTACGAAACATTACTAAAAAATTAGGATTAATATATGTACATACATATATATCCAAGTTAAATAATATTTATTTATAATTGTCGTTTAAATAATATCGGTTAATTGTTGCCAACACATCTCGACTTGGCACACTTAATATTTCTCATCCCAAGATAAATTCATCGAAGTTGAACTTTTGTGTATCGCAGCTTATATTCATGTGACAATCATGCTTGTCACAAAATGTCAGAACCGTTTTACAATAAAACGGGAAAAACGGGGTGTGCTTCCAGACGAAAACACACTTTCTCCGAATTGCCGTGCCATATCCGGATACGTTTTGGAGCCAAGCCAGAAACATTTTGAAAAGGAACCAGAACAGTAACTGTTGCGAGTTTTCTTCGCCAGCGCGTTTTCCTTCTGTCGTTCGGTGAAGCACAAAAGGCTTTAAGGCAATGAATATATGCAGGTAGTGACACGGAAAGCTTCACCGAGACTTGGCCTAGAGCGCTTCCTGTGATATGCAATTGCGACGCACACTGTGATGTACACGTTTGCGGGAAGACAATGAATGAAGTACGAAGTGCATGGCGCATATATACGTATGTATGCGTACATATATATGCGATATATTGATGTGTATGGACCGTAAGCAAATATCAAAAGCTGTCGAAACGATTGGAAAATGGGCGAGTGAATTTTATGAGAGAAATTCAATTTTTGTTAATTGACTCAATCGAAAAAGAAAATATTAATTATCTTTCGCAGAGACGACAATCATTTTAATGATATTTGAGGAATCAATTTATCAGTTTTGTCAACAATTTTATTTTTCAAATATTTAAAATGCGAAGAAAAAAACGTGAAATGGGAAAAAACATGAAATTGAATCTCTTGCCCATGAAAATTTCCCGATAGACGGAATAGAACATCTTGAAGTTTCTCTCTCTCTCTCTCTCTCTCTCTCTCTCTCTCTTTCTCTCTCCAGAATGAAAACCACCAGACGTACATTTAATCAGCTTCGTCGTTCGCACCAAAGCGGATTGCGAGAAAACCAGGTCGAGGATCACATCAACTGGTAACAAAAAGAATGATACGATCTCAAGAAGGTCTATACGTATTTGAAGAATTTAAGAATGCCCCGACATTCTATCGATCTTCGCGTTTGTTCTTTCCATCTTCGCGAGAATTTCGGCGATTTTTGCCAAGGTATTGCAAATTCTTTAAACATTCTGTCTTTATATTCCCTGCCGTTCTTAGTGCGTTGAACTGGCGCTCTCTGTCAATTTTTACAGTCTGTGCCAGCGTGTAGTTCCAAATATAAACTCCTTGAATGCGTCCATGCTATCCATTCTCAGTCGCTGGCTGTGGCGGAGAGTTTATTTTCTAGTTTCGTGACACGTGCACGCGAATACCGTCCTCTTTCATGGACAACCTTTCGGTAGTCTCGACGCGAGCTTTTCATTCAGTGTTCAAATGGTGCCGATATCAGTTTCCGAATATTGTTAACGAGTTGGCCAATCGATTGCAGCCAGTGTAAACGATGAATTGATTTGCTAGATTGCTAATTATGACTTTTTGAAATGCCAATGCAGCAAATGCGGATGCAATATTGTTATCATTGTTTCTTTACTGCTCTTGTTTTAATAAAAAAAAAAAAGAAAAAAGTAGAATAAATATTACCCATGTAACAAAGAGTTAGAAGTAATATTGCGAAACGAATTTAATGGATCTAGATAGAGTTACGCAAAAACGAAATTTCGTACTCGGAAATAGCGAGCAAATTATGACTTTTGAAATATTAAATTAGACACGTGAGACACATCATTTGCATTAAAAGATAAGCACCTCTCTCTCTCTCTCTCTCTCTCTCACGAGTTGTTTTACATCCGTATATGTATATGTATTTCTTTCGTAGGATGTGTATATTTATGATAAGACTATACGCGCTCGCTCTCTCTTATAAATAGAACGTAATTAAAAATAGATTTAAATCAATGCAGTCCAATGCCAATTAAAAAGATAAGCGCACGGCTCGCTGAAAAGTGTCGGAATTTTCGAGTTAAGTGGAACACAAAAATTTACGTCCAGTGAAAAGTTCTACGTTCGATGTTACAAAGTATGAGCATGTCGAAATTTTTTCGCAAGCTAATTTTTTGCGGCTGCTCGTCGCGTTCGGGTTACGATAGCCGTTCGATCGTTGTCGACGAGTCGATTGTCGACGATCCTCCGCCGAAATTCACGGACGTCCCGTATTACGAGCTGGAGCCCGATGACGTGGCGAGGCATTTTGATCTGTCCGCTATAAAATTCATCGACGACGAGGGAGCCGACGAAGATGCGGCCTGCACTAAGAACGGTAGCCGGCGATCGATTAGATTTTTCTTTTTTTATAGAAAAGTGGGCTGACGCGCGATAGGTCCGATAGTTAGTTACCCGCTAAGGGACGATATAAATAAATCGATGGGCAAAAAGTTACCGAGGACAACTGTGTGACTTTATGCGCGCGTGCACGCAGGTTTTTCGTCGGCGAATTCAGTCGTCGGCGTCGCGCAAAGATAGATTTTACCGCTTCTGAAAGGGGAGCGACGGGACCTCCTCGGATTACCGAGGATGGGGATGAGAAAGGAAAAAAAAAGAAAAAAAAAGAAAATGCCCGCGGCGCGGTTTCCTCCCGCGAGGGCGGAAGGAAAAATAAAAGGGAAGCACCGCGCCGTGCGAGAGAGATATCAAATTAATGGAAACACGGCGAGAGCTTCTCTCGCGCGGAGTAAATGAGAAACGAAGGGAATTTGTCAGGCTTACGCCGAGAAAGAAAGAACGGTGGGGGGGGGGGAAGCGCTTCACTTATTTCCATTCACCTCCGTTACACGGCCGCCGCTATATTTGACTATAGCCACGGCCCGGTAATGGCCCTCTTTGACGCGTGTTAAACGCGCGATAAATTTGCCTAATTAATCCTTCGTGAATTTCCCGAGCAGAGGAGCTGGACGGGCCGAACGGAAGTGGGCGGATACGAGACGCCTGGGTTATCGCCGTCGAAAGGTGAGATCAACTTTTTTACACGCTAAAACTCCATAGCGTAAAAGAGACGGCCGCGCATCCCGAGCGCGTACGTTGCAGCGTACGTGTATATACGTGCACATAATGTACACACGTATGCGAGATCTAGTGCCCCGCTTCTAGTAAATGTACATTCCTGTGCCGGGGCGGAATCGTGTATCGATTAAACGTCACATAAAAGGCGGCGGTGTCCAGCGGGCGAGCGTGTTTTTGATCGAACGGGAGGATGCGTCATCTAAATGTCACGAGAATCGCTCGAAAGCAGCATGCGTTCCAATCGAGCCGATAATGACAGCTCGTGATGAGGTGTCGTGAAATCAGGGAATTCGCTCTCCCTGATATCTTCTCTCTGTCTCTCTCTCTCTCTCTCTTTTTTTTTTTAGTCTACTAATATCGATCCAGGTGACGTTGTCCTTTGTTGAGGCGCGGTGATATTACTATTAGCAGCGCGATATTAATAATAACGATAGAATTAATCTTTCTCTCAATTCATGTTACTTATTCTATCATCTTTTTTTCTCGAAATGTAGAATCTGTTATTACGTTTAATCT
>NW_017306091.1:3775500-3776756 GCF_001594115.1 Trachymyrmex septentrionalis
TTTATCATCTTTTTTTCTCGAAATGTAGAATCTGTTATTACGTTTAATCTGTTCGGGGACGCGATTCATCTCGATCCGCGGGATGACTGAAGACCGCTCGATTGTACGACTCATCTGAGAAAATTACGTTCATTAAATTGCTTCGGATTGCCTGATTAACTTCTGCGAAAGTGCATTTAATGAGGACGGATAATCACTTGTCGCCGTCGCGAATAAGATTTCGCCAAAAGATTTTCAGTAGTAATTTGCAAACAAAAGTCGTATCGCGCGCGTTAGTCGTTGGGAAAGGTGGAAGAGGAGTGCGTCGGACGAAAACACGAAGCACTTTCGTGCGCGATAAAGGATTGACTTCCGTGACTCACTTCGGGTATCTCGTTCGACTTCCCAAGGATAAGCGGCGACGGGCTTTTCAAACGTACGTCTCTTCTGTTCGCAGAAACGCGAGGGAGAGGCTGCAGAAACTGACGGCACTCCAGAAGATCCAGCCGCGCGACATCCATAGCATTTTACATCAGCGGGTATGTAAGAACGAGACACGTAATTAGCCAAATTGCCTGTTAATATCATGTTCGAAACGACTCGATCGGCCCCGCCGAGATACGATCTCGTGCACCTCTCGCACCGTGTATCGAATAAAAGAGATCATCCTTTTACGCACAGGCTGCCGCCGGAGCCGGTTTTTAGATCCGCCGTTGCGTTCAATTTTTCTCATAGTTCTGGGAGTTTTTTTTTTCAATCAATTGTTGCATATGCCTGGCTGCTTTCTATAGAAGAAAAAAAAAAGGAAAAACTTGTAAACGAAACGTTACCGCAGCTTCGTTCCGCCTGGCTTTTTTTTTATACCGCGTTCGATTTCCCCTTATTTTCAGAGAAATCCCCGCGTTAATTATTTAACAAAATAATATTTAATTCGCTTAAAAGTTTCTCCGTTTATGCGCCTCGTCAGCAGCTGCCTCAGAATCAATTTCCGCCCGCGATCTTAATCCGCTGTTGACGGAAATCCAAATATTAGGTTAAGTAAAAAGTCATCGCGTTTTTTTAAAAGACATCTATCAGTAAAAACCGCAATTACTTTTTTATCAACAATATAAATATATCTTGATAGAGTAAAGTTTCAGCTTTAAAAATCTCTTTTTTAAATTATACGATACGACAATTTTTAATGGAGTTATGAGCAATTAAAGTCAAAATAATTCTTTTATTTAATCCGCGATAACTCAGTAATCAAAAGTCGTAGGAATATTTAAAAAAAAAAA
>NW_017306091.1:3776856-3778382 GCF_001594115.1 Trachymyrmex septentrionalis
AAGTGAGAAGAAAATTTTTCGTCTTTTTCAGCTCGTAGTTTTTGGTATGTAAAAATTATCAAACTCATATAAACTTAAAAAATGTGATAAGCTTTTAAAAGTAAAGATTTCAAGCTTTAAAACCCTTTTTTTAAATTTGAATTTCATTCATTATTGATGAAGATATTGTATATACAACTTTGAGCTAAAAAATACGCGATGACTTTTTACTTAACCTAATACAATCTGACAATCACGCGCGAGTAACAATGAGATGTACGTTAAAAGACATCGCACGTTTCTCGCGCACGTCTTTCCGGCGACTCTTACCGTTTATACAAGTATACTCGTGCAACGGCGACGTAAAAATCCGCGTGCAAATTCCGCGTTAGCGAGCGGCGGCGCGGCGCGTGCAAATGAATCGATCGGCGAGCGGGCGAGCGGAGTCGTCACGGAGGCTGCTTATGAAATGTGGAATATGCCAAGTAAACGAGCGCGGAGTGAGAGGCGGACGGTGATTATGCGCGGCCTTGTTTACAAAGATTGTGCACGGAGCAAGCGCGTGCGTTTCTCGTTGCGCCGCGTTGTATATACAATACATTCGCGGCCGCGAGGCCGATCATCCGCGAAACCTTTTCGCACCTTCGATTACGCAGTAACGAGATTTTTCCGCCGATGGCACACCCCCGCTCGTGATTTTCGCCAGAGGCGAGGTTGCCGAGCCATTGTCGTGGGGAAATTACGAGGAACGAGTATAATGCGCGCTGAGAAGAAAAAGAGAGGGAAATTCCTCGTCCTCGAGCGTATTACCATAAGCACGCGCGACAATGCGCTCGCGGGAGTAAAGCCGAGTCCGAGCTGCATCGATGCCCGCCGACGTTTTCGTCTGAGCTGGTAACCGAGCGACAAATATTGGCGCCATCCGACACTTCACTCGAAAGTATCGTTACTTTTGTGCAGTGCACGGGAACCGATATAATCCCGGCGAACGTCCGGACGCAGCGGACGCGTGAAAATTCTTTCGAGTTTGTCCGACAGATTTTTTTTCTTTTCCTACATTTTCACATTTTTATATTTATTATCGGGAAAAAACGGAGATCGTATCTAGAAATAGTTAAATACATATTATAGTTAGAGGGATGAAAGCTAACTCTATCACTTTTGGACATAGATAGTTTTTTTTTTTTCTTTTAGTTCTAACATATAGAGATCGTTTATCGAAACTGACTCGAATCTCTCCGAGAGCGATTAATAATGCCATAATTTCTGCCTCGGGTTATCAATTCCACATCCAAATACATTTCCGGTCGAATATAAGTTTGGTGAAAATTGACTTTATTCAGTCTTGCATTTGAACCCGCTTCGATCAAGAATTATTACATCAGTGAAAGTTCAACTTCAACTAACGTTTATGGAAATGTTATGGCTCATATTATAGAAATAACTGTTGTGATGCTGTAACACATGGATCAATAAGTCCCGAGACTAACCCAGAGATCGCGCTCGTAGTAAACCAGTAACCACGTCTTTCTAGAGTACTAACCTTT
>NW_017306091.1:3778482-3786841 GCF_001594115.1 Trachymyrmex septentrionalis
TTTCCATCTTTCTCTCTCGGACGATATTCATCGAATTATAATAACAATCGTTTGGAAACCGGTTCGTCTGAGAAAAGTCTCGCGCATTGTTGTTATTAATCGCGTTATAAACCGACCGAGATATTTTAAGGTCGCATGCGGGATCGTTTCGCGTGATCGCGATACGGCATGCAGGTTAAAATCTCGCGTAAGCAGGCACGCATCAGGTTCTCGCATATCGCGCGAAACACATCTCGGAACGGAAACCGTACGAGAATGTCGTAACACAACCGTTAACGAGTTTTCTTGATATTACGGTTCGTATCACTCCCAGCACGATTAGCCGTATCGCTATCAACAATGCGGCGTATTACTCCCGTAGTTCTCTTTCTATCAGTGCGTAATTCGAATAAGTGGAAAATGAGCTAAGGGATCTCCGGTTAATTGTCGACGATGGTGATGGATGCCATTTGGGATATTGTCTGGCCGTTTTGCCACGTCAGTTTTTCCACAACATTAATGTTGGAATGTATCAAGATATACAGATGTAAGATAACAGGATGCTTAAGACAGATTGTAACATTTCAGGTTGATGAGATTTTCTCTAGATTGCAATGTCGTACATCTACATGCGATCTCTATCCAGACAATGTATAACACCGCTTCAAAATGATTTTTAGTGATATAAGAATATGTGATGTGTAATTTATATAATATTTACTTGAATGAAAAAAAAAAAAGATAAACTCTACGGAAGATTATTTACATATTATTCTTTTTCAAATTCAAAGAGAGACAAATTGTTAGCATTCTTTTTCAGAATGATATCAAGTCGTCAGCGATTCACAAAATATGAACGACTGATTTCGGATTTTACACAATAACGTATTGTATAACGTTGACGAAATTATTGTTGTTACATTTTATACGAATTAGTTTATTAGAGAATGAAGTTCTTCAGAATTAATGTAAAGCGACATAAGCGAGTTGCGAATTTACACGTCACGCGTTGGAGATAAACACGAGGATCGTATTTTGCCCAGAAATGTGCGGAAGCACGTGCGATAAAAATAAAGCGAAACTGTACGCGATCAGCCATTTTTTTATAAAACTAAATTGAATGCTACGTCGTACTATCATAGCGTGATTGTGACAACTCTTTACACGATCAAATTTTCAATCATCGGTAACCAAATAAAAAAATTGCAATTACGCTAGAATTTATTGTTTGTCGTAGCCGTTTTGCAAAAAATTGGCGTGCAGCATTTGCTGTGGTATTACCGGAATAAAGGCGTTATTGTGTGATGTTAGTTAATTTCTAGATCAATTTCATCGAGAATAAAAATTCAGTGAGAATCACATAGATATATTACGGATCACTTTTCGTTATTGTGTTTCAGACAATAAATTCAGTAGCGTCCACGAGCGAAGACTCCACTTCAAAAGACGTATCGAATGGCCAAATTACGGTTACTTTGGCGGACAAGTAAGTCACCTTTCTTCTTTTTATGTCGATACTAAACTTTGTTATAGACGAGACAGAGAGATGGGGCGGGGGGGGGAACTCTCTCTCTCTCTCTCTCCCTTTCTCTCTCTGTCTCATTATTCCTTAATAATGAGAAGAAAACTTAGTGGGACTTCTAATAAAAAAAAATGTCACTCTGAAATTTACACTTAATGTCAGAATTCTCGGGGTCACAGATGCCTCGGGATCGATTAAAAACAATTTGTGTCGTGGATGTAGTAGAACGATGTCGCTCCACAGGCGCAATACTTGTAATTAATTTCCGAAGACTTAATATCCCCTGGGATGTTTCTGTCGAAGCATAATAAAACCAACTTCTGTGTAGCAAGCGAGAAAATATATGCGGCGCCTATAGGAGGCATCGTAACCGACCGGATGCGACAAATTGCGATTGTCGCGATTGATATCCTTTCACAATGCCGATACGTTCGCGCGGCCCATTTTTATTTCGTACAATAGAGAAAGTCGGATGAATTTTCTACTTTATAGTTATTACGTGTTGGCGACTGGTTGATTAATTTAATTGTCACCAATTAATTAATCCATCCTCGTCTTAATTGTTTCAGGGAATTGGAGACGAATTCTTTCTCCACCAAACTTAGCAACGGTACGATTCCCAAGGGATTAGGAAAAGAGGCGGACATCCGAGTGGAAAACACCTCGCAGGAGCGGAAGGACGCTTTGGAAAAGCAACACAGCTGCGAAGAGGCGAACCTCTTGGTAACGTAAACTTACAGTTTACTTTAGAAGTGTAGAAATACAAGGGGGAAAACAGTGTTTCGGTAATTTATTCTTCAAAAGACTTTAATATACGTGTAAACAAATTTAGTTTTTAATCAGAGGATAATTATTAAAGAGATATTAATCTTTAAATATCCGCAGTATCCGGCGTGTAACATTAAAATGTAACATTAAATGTAACATGATTAAATTTTCACAATGAATTTTGAAACATAAACAATTGGGAGAGTATACATAATATATAGGTACATAATATATACATCATATATTAATTAGCAAATATTTAATTATATTAAAACTGTAGATTTTTCCCTCACATGTTTTTCCCAACATTACGTTATGTCGACACTAATCGCTTGTCGCTTGCATAAGCAACATCCGTTGGATTTCTTAAGTAATTATTAAACAGTTTCCGGAATAGTAAATCACCATCGGTAGTTTATCACGCTTAATTGCCAACATTAGGCACGTTAAGTGGGAGTCTTCACGAGGCTATTGTTGTTTATTGTTCCGTAAAACGTTTCTCTGAATTAACCAGACAACAACCACGGTACTTTTCTTTATAAATATTTTCTCATATACGTTTATGCTAAATGAGAATTACGACTCTTTTTGTTAAACAATTTAACGTTAATTTTACGTTTTAACACATCAATAATCAGTTATGGAGATTGATGTATTGAATCAATCGGGTATGCATAGATCGATCGGATTATCAAATTGTGCATTTTGCTTCAAATTAATTCTTCATCTACAATACAACTGAAATTTTTCTGATTACCATCGATATTTTGATTGTATGATTTAGATAAATTTAAATCTATAAAAAAATAAGTAAATTACAATCCAAATTTTTTATCCGAATGATGATAAAAAGCTGCGATTAAATTTTCAGTCGCAAGAAGAACGAGAAAGTGAAAATAACGTCATATCGACTGAATCGTGTTAAAAAAAAAATGACATAAGTTCAGTCAATACGATATATCAAATTGACACATTAATTTGACTTTCTTGTTTGTCTTCGGGAGTTATCAGGATTTTATCAAATTTTTATATAATCTAGAACAATAAAAAAAAAAATTGATTCTTTCTCTCGAAGATCATGTTGCGACAACATGAATTTAAGTTTTGGAAATATAGCAAAATTTTTATCAGCTGCAAAGCAACAGCTAAAGTTAACTAAACGTCCGAGCGAGCTCAGGATGAAATCCGCTAACTGATCGAAGAGCCTGTAGATAAAAGATGTGATAAACTATATGGATGGTTCCGTGTGTCGATTCACGAAGACAAACTTGCGTCCGTTTGCCCGGTACAGCAACCGGTGCAGAGCGGAAGAATCGGGGAACGACGGTCGAGCAGCCCTTTCCAAAATGGTCGGACGGAAGTGCTGATTGGCGAACCGGAGGGCGGCCCGAGGTCGCCGCGGGGATCGACGTCTTCGGCGGTGAACGACGGCAATTTCCTGAATCCACCGGACGAGCGAGACGAACCAATTTGCAGGTAAGTACATTGGACTGTAAGCGCCGATCGGGGACGAACTTTTATGCCCCCGGTGTCCTCCAGGTTAGATCGACTTCTCGTCGTTGTAGCCACCGTCCTTTACGTTCCATCACGGGTCATCATGTAGCGTTCGTATGCGCCGTTATTCGTCGCTTAACTCACTAAACGATGACCATCCCCTTCGTCTTTATAGCCTGAGATAAAAGTTTTTATCGGCCGTTCTCTCGAAACCGCTCGTTAATATTATCGTTGCTTATTTGACCGCGTAATTGATCACGATTTGGAAATGAGACATAATTTAGTGCGAGCGAGTCACACTTGTTAATATTTTATTTCGGATAATCGCTTTTCCAATCGGGTTTTGTCATTTCGATGTTATCTAGTCTAATGTGTACGTCTCTCTTCGAGAGATGATCGTTTAAGAGAGTGATTCAATGAATTACTTGGATCTATATTGAATTACTCGTAGATCCCCGCGTTCTCTCTGCTTTACCGCGATAGCGAGGCATAAATTCAACCGATGTCCGTTGGATGTCGCCATCAACGTACTTGGAGTGCGATCTTTTAAAATTCCCAGAGGGATGACTGAGATCCGCACACGTATTTGGATTTAACAAACTCCATAACAAACTCCGTAACACTGCTAACGTTCGTACATTTATATACATCCACATACACAGTTTTATAAACGATAGCAATAAACGTTTGTGGAAAAGAAGAAGCAAGGTGCAATTTTATTTGAGAACACCAAAAAGAATAAGAACAAGACTGACAAGATATATACGTGGAGATGGAGCGAGATAGCTCATAGTAGGACAGTGGGAAGTCTAGAACTCATTTTTTTCATTATATTCCTTAATTAAAACCGGTTATGAGTCTCAGAAAAGTTACGAGTTCAGAATAAAAGCGAGGGAAAAAAAAAAAGAATGTGACACAGTTTTAGCAGCGGATCGTTTTTATTTTGCAATGCGATATTTCTCGGCGGTGCATCCAATGCCGCTTTTTCTTGTCAGTTGTCGCATTAGCATAGCGACTTTATTAAACACTGTTACATAAAGTTATTACTTGAAATATGTACGTTAAAATCTCACGTTACCTACACGATTGAATTTTTTAAATGCAATTCTATTACAACTATAAAAACGTTTCTCGAAATCTCACTTGGCTCCAATTTAAAAAAAAACAATTTTTCAAACTCACTCCGAAATGAAGTTAGTGTCCTACATTTCTACATTAGAAGAGGATTTTTCAAAGCGAATTCATTTTACACGTCGCTCGTAATAACCTAATAACATTCAGTTCCGAGGTATATATTGCGGAGAGGTACGTTCAACTCGATGTAAAAATGCGAGCGATTATCTGCGATCTGCGATCTACTACGGAGTAGTATAAGTGGGCTAATCTGAAATGCGCCTTAGAAGAGTGCGATCGTAGTGGAATCGATTCCACGGAGAGAGTCGCATCTCCGGTCGGTCGGTAGATCAAATATGCTCCTCTCTCTCTCTCTCTCTCTCTCTCCCGCAGATATAGAGATGGTCCGCTGGAATCTGCGGCGCGACTCGAGCACTTGGAAGTGCAGGCTGCCAGGCTCACTCGACGGAGTCACTTCGCCGGTATTTCACGCTCGCGACACACCCACCTGAACCGGTGTGAGTGCAGCCTAAACAATGCGTTTTCCAGCTCCTCGGTATGCAGCTCGGCAGAGCTCTCTGCCCCGCTAATCCTCCTTCTTCCTCTCTTCTTTTCTACCTTTGCTGAATTTCGCTCCCTCTCTTCCTCCCTCCCTCTTCTCTTTGTCTCTTTTCACCTGCAGCCCCTCACTTTCTCTCCTCTCCTCTTTCTCTCTTCTCTCCTTCGTGCATTCTAACGTGACACGAAATGGATACACGGCGGCGTAAGGCGGAGAGGAGAGAGAGAGAGAGAGAAAGAGAGAGAGAGAGAGAGAGATTTCTTTCAAGTGCGACGGCTCGGCACGAGTAGCTGGTGCTCGTACTCGTATACAAGCTTCTCTAATTTTCGCACAACGAACGAAGAAGTTTCGCTCCACCTACCGACTTCTTTTTTTTTCTTTTTCTCTTTTTTTTTTAGTCCTACGATTAATGCATCCTCTTTGTGCGAGAAGAGTGTATTATCTCGCGCGCTCAATGCTTTAGGAGTCATTTTGCTAAGGGCGATAAGAGTTCGTCTTCTTATTCGTTTTGTTATTCATCTTCCTGTTCTCCTTCTTTCACTTAATTCTTCTCCTTCGTGCTTCCCTCGAACGCGGGCTCTCTCGAAATGTAAATCTTTCGCAGGCTCCGCCGCATGACTGGTTCCCGTTGTTTCGCCCTCTCCCATAACTGCCCGCATTGTCCGCTTTTAATTCTCTAACTTAATAAACCGAACGCGCACCGTCGGAGGTTTGTCCTCGGCTCAGACAGTTAATACTTTACGACGCAGCACGCGTCGGAGCGGATGATGCGTTCGGGAGTGAAGGTAGACAATAATTAACACCGTGGATTATTAATGGTATGAGGGAAGTTTAACTTTTGGTATGAGGTGTAATAATGAAACACGTGTTGACGGATCCGTTCTAAAGCGAGCGGAACACCGTCGAATTTATTCACGAGCTTGCACCCAGGTGCGTCATATCGCTCAGGCGCGAATGAATGCGCCCTATCGACACGGGGGTACTTTCAAATGACGGAGAGGCCTGAATGGTCCGAAAATAAACTCGTGAAATGGTCACCACCGGTCTCTCGTAAACTCGTAGCCCGCAATCCTACGTAAAGAGTTCTACTATCGTTCTTCTTTGGAAAGAGACGAGATCGCGATCGGGAGGATCCCTCCCTCCCTCCCTCCCTCCTTCCTCCCTCCCCACCGCTCCTGTCCCGAGTGCCCTAGTTTCCCTGCTTTAAAGCAAGATGCATCTCATGCGAGACACGTCCTAAAAGCCCGTAGTTATTGCGGCTGACGCATTTTTTGGCATGCGTACAGAATTCCATTTGCGGAAGCCGGTTTTTTTTGCATTAGTATACATTGCAACGACCCAAATGCAATCCTCGCGCGCTTTTCCCCAAAGTCTTTTTTTCTCTTTTTTTTTTTATTTTTTTTAACCGCGCAATCGATATCCCCGGAAAATATTTTGTGATACTTTTTCCGACAAGACCCTGTCGCCTTGTTTAACGCCGTCAAAATGTTTAATGATAAAAAATGAGAAAAAAAAAATGCAAAACACAGAAGTATACAAAATTTGCGGTGATCCATTAAATTTATCACAAAGAGTTACAAGCCAATGTAACTCTTTTAGCGATAAATACCGTATGTACAGTACTCGTACTTCGTAATTTTATGTCCGTTATTCATATCCATGTCCGATATCGATTCGCTCCTTCGTAATCGATATCGTGCCCGGCAACTGCGTTTATGTTTATGCGCGTCCGGTTGGAACGGTGACATTTTTTCACGTCGTAGTAGCATTTGTATTGAACAGCTCACAATCAGCGATTGCCTTAAAAGAACGAACGTATTCGTGATCTATAAAGCCTCACCTTCGCCGAACGTATCGCGTTAAATCAGAGAGGTACACCCATTAATTAGAGCTATATATAATTATTCATATCACGTACATTTCCATGTAGATATCTTTTCCATGTATCAATTAAAGCTGGGCATCAATTTTATTTTACATCTACGTTTTTTTGGAAGTAGATAGAAATATTCTACAAAAATTCACGTACGTTCGATCAAACGTCAATTGATATTTATATCTCCTTTTTTTAGAAACAGATGGAAAATATTCTTATTTTAATATTTTGAACATTTCTAATAGAACCATCATTCCAATAACTCGACTTACAGAATCGTAATCTCTGATTAATTTGTGAAACGTTGACATTACATTTGATGGAGGACGATCTCTCAGCTTCAGATCTACCATTTCTGCAGTGACAATTACTGGAAGAGAGATTAAATAAAACAATTAACTATAGAAAAAGAACGAAAAAAGAATGATTAGCCGCGAGCATTATGAGTTTCGAACAAGAACAGACTCCGATCGTGGATTCGCGCGCGAAAACCATCGCGAACGGCGTGTACGCGACTGTTTTTCCGGGTCGCAAGAAAGGATGACAATCCGTGCGCGTACGTGCGAGATTGCCCTACGCACGGCCGATTTGCACGGCGTGGGGCAGGAGAAAGAGGCGAGCAAATTCGAAGCGCATTCCCCCCCCGTGATTGAACCGTGTTCCTACTGCCGGCATAACTGTAGCCAGAGCTATAGTACGTCTCGTTATAGCGTGCGCGCGTTCTCTACAATATTGCGGCCCGCTGTGTGTGACACAGCCGCGGAATACCGATTGCTCATTCTCCCATGGCGTTTCCTGTTCCGACCACGTATATCCCGCTTTCAAAATAAAAAAAAAAAAGAAAAAGAAGGAAAGAAAACAAGAAGAGAAATACATGCATACGTGCGGAAGGAGGAAGAGGATAGCGATGCGCGGATGGACGAAGCTGGAACGGTGCGGGAAGGTGGAACAGCGAGAGGAGAGAGAGAGAGAGAGTGAGAGAGAGAGAGTGAGAGAGAGAGGGGGGGGAGGGACGGATATAGGGAAGAGGATATAGGTGGTGCAACGT
>NW_017306091.1:3787100-3791178 GCF_001594115.1 Trachymyrmex septentrionalis
AGGGGGGGGGAGGGACGGATATAGGGAAGAGGATATAGGTGGTGCAACGTGGATGTGACGAGGATCGGCGACGTTGTACTGACGACACGCCTGCTGCCCATTGTTCACGTCTAACACATTATGCGCATCATTCATGGCCTTTTACGCCCGAGCCTCGCGTCAAGTTCATGCTAATTCTCCGGCTCCGAGTCGTAATCTAGAGCCGGACTGATTCTTATACGAAGGAAGATTTCGAAAGACCCGCGAGAGCTCTTGACTTCGTACAGAGGATAAGTCTCACTGTCCCTGTTGACGCGATATGTTGCAGAAGTTGTCCGAAGAAGATTCTTCAAGAGCTTCAGTTCGACGAAACGCACGTCACGATAGATTAGGTTATGTGAGTGAGTGGCAGTATTTCTTCTTAATTGTTAACTTCGAAGTAAACACGGCGATACGATATTCTTGACTTGAATCTAAATGGATTTAACAGAACCTCAATTTTGTATTTAATTGCTAAGATATCTGATTAATGTCGAACCGTCGCGATAATCCCTTTGATTAAATGAGCTCGAAAGAGAGAAAAATTAATTGAAAAAAAAAAAAAAAAAAAAAAAAAAAAGAAAACGAATTACAAAATTTTTTTAATTTCCTTTGAAATAAACTTCTCTTCGAGAAATAACATTCATTTATCTCACGCTGCTGTTTTTATTTCAAAAACATTTTCCTCTTTTCATTTTCCAAGGATCATCTTCGGAGAAGAATTCTCGCGATGCAATTTTTCTCTATAATTGTACACATGTGTATCATTTACAGTCTTTTACACGCCGCGACATGCTTATATACAGGAACGTGTACGCATTTTTGGACATTGCGCCTTTTTACTTTAACTTTTTTGTGCCTCTGGGAAGGCAATAACTCCGTGCGAGTTCCTCCGACTACAAGCCGCTCTTCTGGAAGAGAGATCGGCTGCACAATTTACGGCAATTTAGGTCGGTTACGTTACGCGGATGAACTTGGAGATATGCGTTTCTTTAAATATTGCAAATTTAAAAACGAACTATACAGCGAGTGTATGTAATAAAGCGCGGCGTACATTAAGACAATATATAATGCTGCAATCTTGCGATACAATTTTTCTTCAATTATACGAACACGTTACAATACACGACGCGCTTGTCGCGTTTATCTCTCCGATCGATACAATAATACAGAAATAAAAAAAAGTACAATAATATTTCATACGGAAAACGACCGACAATTCAAATGTACAAAACAGATACCGTTATTATTTACATTTTTTTTTTTATTATAGAAACAGCAAGTACAAAAGATTAATCCGCTTCCATTTGCAATCGTACGAATCCGCCTCGTAATTTAATTTTAACGTTGTTAAATAATGGGCTATAAATGTAGAAAATTAAATTAGATTGGACGTTTAAATTGCCTTGTGGAGGAGAAGTGAAACGCTGCTCTTTCTATTTTTCTTGGCTCTCGCCTTTTATACTGTTACCGCCGCTCCAGAACGATTGCCTGTTTTACAGGGAACGTAACAGATGTATACGAGACATTTGATAGTTCTCGTTCTCGACACCTATCCTCGAGCGTAAGATCGTACAGTTAATTCGTAAAAGCACCGCGCGACGACGATTGAATAATATTGTCGCATGGAAATTGCCCCTCGTTAGTTTTCCGCGGCAGAAAAAAAAAAGTGTTCTAAAACCCACTGACGGAAAATATGGGGTAGGGGGGGGGGAGGCGGGGGAAAGTGTTCGGTTTAATTCGAACTTTCCTAGCGATTTTCAACCAACGCTCGATTTAAACGCGCTCGTACTCAGAATGTCGCAGGTTGCACGTCGCTCCATCGAAATACGCAGATAAAACGGAGACACGCTGCTATTGCGTTACATCTACTCGTGTGTCGTTACGTTATCGTGCACGGCATTTGCGGTTATATAATTAATACGAAGGAGAAGAAATTGGACTGACGAAGGAAGTAGCTGGATGCTGCGAACGCGTTAGCGAAGATATTGGCTCCGAGGACGATACGTTCGAAGTGCTATCCTATCGCGTGTAAAGATTATTCAACGGGGATGCAGTTATTCTCACTCAAGTATTTTGTAAGACAACACGAAGAAAAAAAAAAAAACCCTGAACGCAGTTTCGTTCGTTATATTCTTTCTTTAAGCATCGCTCCGCTTCGTAATCCGAACCGTTCTCGACGGAAGCTTACACGGTGCATTTCACCGATGTAACGGGAGAAGTGTTATATGTGTATAGCCGAGGACGATTTATTTACCTTTATGCATATAATATAATAACGCAAATTACCGAGTAACTTTGTCAATATTACATGTATTATATATGTACTTTGTAATTCGTACAATGAATAACGAAACGTGAGTTTGTCTGACGTAACAATAGCACGATAGTCCATGTCGAAATTATGCACACATTTTCTCGCGTGAAACAATTGTAAACAGTTCTGTAAACAATTTCATGTACAATCGCCTGTTGCAACGATGTCGACGTCTCGAGTGTAAACGCGAATACAACGTGGATCATCGCCGTAGTCAACTCCGTCGTAAATCTCGGGAAACGTTATACACGACGCTATTCCATCATTTTACTGTCTTATGTATATAGCGAGCGACGCGATTTCATTCCCGAGATGTACTGATTTCCTGTCTCGCTCAGTCTTCCACGCTGGGATGAAAATCAGATAAAGAGCAGCGAACGGACAAACATTTTGACGTCGATATATCTCGCAGAGCTTAATCCTCCAGAACTGACAGTGATAGACCCTACTTGTGTGGATCCATTCAATTATACCTAAATACTTAATATAATAAATGACATACCTAAATTGTGCCAAAAACAATTCAATTTTCTTTATGTCACATTTGCGGATTATTCTTCTAAACATATACTTGCAATCAATATTCTGCCTTTTTTTATATGAGTTATGCCATTCTGTTTTATTGAAAAGTAATTAAAAAGTATCTTTTAATTAACATGGATTAAATAGATGTCAAAGACTCACTAATTGTACGAAAAGTACGATTTTACCGAGGCATCTAAAAATTTAGTTAGATTCAAATCTGAAAGTAATTTTATTGGACCTTCCAAATAACTGTAGGATACTCAAATTGGCTTGCTGGAGTATTTTTTGTAACGTTATCATCATACTTAAGCGTCCTAGATAGTTACTTTGATGGTCCAACAGTATATCACCTTTAGTTCTATATATATTTAGTTAAATTTTTAGATACTTTAGCAAAATTGGTTTTTTTTTTTTTGGTGTTTGTTACGAAAATTCTAGCGTCAGCTTCGAGTTAATAAAATGTTACGCCCATAAAACTAGACACCTTTCAGTTTTTTAGGACATAATAGCAAACGCAAAACTATGTAAAGTCTAAAAGCGAAAAAAAAAAAGTTACACCGGAAAATTAATCTTCTTTTGAATGCATCACATTACATTGTATGTAGGTAGCTTACACGCAGCTTCAGCAGGAAGGCGATGATTTTAACGATCGTGAAGTAAATGGCGAGTCATTTCGCTGGATAATCGCAACCGAAATATCCCGTTCGGAATATAGACCTGCGAAAAACATGACCCACATCGTGAAGATCATATCGGATCCAATCATATTCGTAACTTATCGTCTCGGCGACCTATTTACGCTTTATCGCCTCCCTCGAATGGAGGAAAGCAGCTATGATTCTGGAAATAGCAGCCGGACAATGGCGACTTACGGCGACGGAGACAAACCGCAGACATCCTTAGCTTATACGTTCGATCGGCAATCGAACTTCCCTTCAGCAAGAAGTTAGATTCCAGCGTATTGCATTTGTAGACGTTGAGAGTTTTCCACTCTCCGATTGTGCGTCGCGATGTAATGGACGGGGACGAAGTAGTTTCGTTCGTAGTACGAGTTTAAGGGCTGTTTATCGGATAGACCGAAAATACGACGGGGGAAAACTTTAAATGGATGAATACGGCGCAGTAGGTTCCTCTCAGGAAATCAAACTGTTTTGAAGAGAATTCAATTCTCAGAAAAATTTATTCTCTCTTTTATATATATATATATATATATATATA
>NW_017306091.1:3791278-3793288 GCF_001594115.1 Trachymyrmex septentrionalis
ATCGCGCGAAATTATCGCTCGTAAAGCCATTACATTCATTAAAATCATCTCTAGCTCCACCGTATTATTACGGTGCACGTATACATATATCTGACGTGTAAGCAGAGTATCATCTTTCTATGCCCGAATTCAATTTTCGCTTTGCGATGCATCCCGCGACTTTACAACTTGAAATCGCTTGCACAACATTGTTGAAACATCCGCAAGAAATATCCGGTCCAAAGTTCAGCGATACTTTTCGAAACGCGGAAACGCACAAGTATGCGAGTGCGCGGATAAAAAGCTGTACGAGTTGCGAATAATAGCCCGTGGTCGTTGACAGGAACGGTCGTTAATCAAGCCGAATTAATTGAGCACCGCGGAACCTCGGCTGCGCGGATACCTCGCCGTGGAAAACGGTACTTAAACACTGCATAGCTTTACCGATTGCCCCCGAGTATATAACGAGGCACAACAACGAGGTATCTGGGAAATGGAGCATTTCGTTGGTGCATCGCGTTTCCTCTACCGCCGTAGCGAGCGCGATGATGATAGCGCGGGATCGGCATCGCGTACCGTCGTTGCGTGTACAATTGCTGTAATAACGCCGCAGGGTAATGCCAGATCGAGCCACCCATCGTTGTTTACGTTGGCCGGCTTTTTTACGCTTCAGGACGAATTGTAATTAATTTTACGCGCAACACGGGCGAGGTGGGATCACCGAGCCCCTTCCCTTCCTTTCGATTTAATATTGATGAGAGATATGAAGCGGCGAAAGTCGAGTCTCTTGCTTTAATGAAAATTTTCAACTATTTGCAAATTAACCTTACAAGTGGCAACTTTTCTTTCTCGCTAAAAGGCCCGAGCGAATGAATTACTGCGAAGGTAAAAAAGTGATGAAAAACCAAATATTTATCATCCGTTACGTGAAGGACGTAATTATGGAAAAAATCATTTCAGACTTTTGGTACGCGAGAAGTATAATATTAATCTAAAGAAATAGAGAAGCAGTCGCTATAATGTTCGCTCGGTATCGCTTCGATAGTTAAATAGAGAAGGAAATCGTTCTGATATTCAATCGACATAAGAACAAAGAAGCCAGTTTTATACGATATATTTATTTTTTTCCAAGGGAGAAGTACATCGTAAACTAAAATACATATACGTATACGTTTCAAATTCAAAATTACTATAACAAAATTACTCACCGGTTTATCTTCGTAATTTATAATTAAGTTATTTTTACATGCACACGAAGGAATAATTCGCGTCAATTGAAAAAGTCATTGAACCGATTTCGATTTCACCTGTGGCGCCTTTTGGCACTGGTCTCCTTCCGCACGAATCGAGGTTAAACATTTTTTTTGTCTTTACACAGTCTGTTCACATCGGCACTGAGAGCCACTGACCTCACTGCCAAGGCTGGGACCACAGCGCTAATTGAAAGTTCATTATAGCGTCTATACTGTTTCCTTGGCATAAACTCAAATCCAATCAACAACGCGCATATACGGTACATCGATGTGTAATTGCTCAAACACATTCCAGTAATGAATTCCGTGTTCCACTTAGTTCCGGCTATTGCTCTTGCTATTTCACTAATTCAGCCGCGTCGCCCGCTGTCCACAGAAAGTAGTGGAATATCAAGTCTGTCCTCTATTATATGCGGAAATTGCAATCAGCTCATCGCAACCGCATGAAATCCGGATAAACCCCCTTCGCACTTTCGAATCTCGCGTCTCTCGTCTCGGTTCCCAGGAACGTAGTTAACGGAGTTAATCAAACGATGCGCCGACATGTTAATAGAAATGTAACGGTGGTTACTCGCGGAGAATAACACTCGGTATTTGACAATCAATACAGTTTTCTATACGGAATAATATTTCTAGTATCTATACTAGGAATAATATTTCGCGCTGTATACCGCGTTTCTCCCTAAAGACATTAAATTGGATTTCCTAGCGTTTCATAAAGATTTATTTTCCGTTAGATATTCCGCAAAGAGAGTTATAATTGTTTAATAAAAGTGAT
>NW_017306091.1:3793388-3794713 GCF_001594115.1 Trachymyrmex septentrionalis
GTTAAATTGGATTTCCTAGCGTTTCATAAAGATTTATTTTACGAAGCCCGTTAGATATTCCGCAAAGAGAGTTATAATTGTTTAATAAAAGTGATGTAGTTAGTTTAAGAAGATTAATGCGCTCCACAAAGGACAATGAAATTATAAATAACGAGTGCCGTATCAAGTTATAATAACGAAGTTGGACGAATACGAATGTTATTATCGCAATAAGATTTGATCTGCTGTAGCAAAAATTCTTCGCGCGTCCAGCGTGCGCAGTCAACTTTTGAATATATACAAGTAGTAGTTAACATAACGCAAACTTTACGGTATTTGTTATAACGCGAGTTCGTCTTATTTTCCAAGTTGTAACTTTGCGAATTTGATAATAGAAGAAATAATTTTGATTACAAATTTTCCAGCTGTTTTTTTTCTTCTACGCCCCCAAATAAAATGTGACGAAAAGTGATAAGACCGAGTTATCACCGCGGGGAATTTAGTAAACCATCTCCTTATATTCTCTTTAAAAGTAATACAATTTTCTCTCCTCGCTCGCGCGACCGATCTGAAAGCTTCCCGGGAGCAAATATAATTAATGTTACAAGCGTCGTGAAAGAAAATTTTCCATTTCCGATCACGACGTCGATTTCCATTTCCAGCGCAGCTTCTCAGCGTTGCATCTCGAAGGCTGGTTCGTGTGGCGCGCCTTGGAATTTCAGTTTCGTCTGCATTTCTCGTGGCGACGACCTTCACAATGGGAAGCGTCGGGGGAAAAGCCGGGGGGGGGGGGAAGGGGGGGGGGGGACTCTCCGGTAGGATTACCTGCTGCTATTTACTCGTACACGATTCCATTGTCGACCCGAGTCTCGACCGGCCTCCCCCTCTTCCCCCCCCCTCCCTGCCTAAACTTTCTCAAGAATTCCGTGCTGCACGCAGTGCAGCACCGTCCGATACGCATCGCGCCGTAATCGTCGTAACTACGGTCGAACGGTGTTTGGGGGGTTCGGTTGAACTTCTCCGCAGCTACCCTCCGCACCCTCCGGTAGGGTGGGTCCCAACACCAGCGACGAGCGCGCACCTGCGTTTCCTGTCCGTTCGGCACGGATCGACGTGGATGCGCACCTGACGCGCCGGAAAGGAACTCGTCGTTGAACGCGAGGAACGGCGGCCATTGGCCCATTTTCCTTTCTACGAAAGAAAAAAATGCCGATTCGCACGAGCGACGGGGACGTTCGCGTGGCACGGTGACTCCCAGGCAGGGAGAAAGCAATAATATCCCCGATCAGGAAACGGGGATAGAGCATTAATCGGGGAAAAAATAAATTCTCCGTGTTTTTTCGCTG
>NW_017306091.1:3794813-3804138 GCF_001594115.1 Trachymyrmex septentrionalis
GCACGAGCGACGGGGACGTTCGGGTGGCACGGTGACTCCCAGGCAGGGAGAAAGGCAATAATATCCCCGATCAGGAAACGGGGATAGAGCATTAATCGGGGAAAAAATAAATTCTCCGTGTTTTTTCGCTGCAGCACCGTCGCTCCGTTCTCTCATTCTGTTTACCAATAAGGTGTTTGTTTCCCCCCTGGCCATTTTACTCCGTACCGCGTTGCACGAAAACACTCGGTTGAATGGACGAACCCCTCTCGCGCAAGAACGTCGTTATTTTAATTCCCGCGGTGTTTACGAGCGTGGATGGAAGAGCGACGTGTTCCCTCGGGAACGCCAAGAGGGATGATTCAATGAGCGAAGTACCTTCGCGAGAAAGTTGCCGCTCTACACTTCCTGCCGTGAGAAAGTGGATTTCGTGAATGACGGCGATTTTTCACCCCCGCTCGAGGTGAAAAAGCGAATGCTCGCGCGAGAAACGTTTTATCATTTTGAAAAGGACCCTAATTACCACCGGGCAGGGGGGACATCTCCGCTTTGCGAATCCGCTTCGTCATTCCGCGGAATACGCCGCGTATAACTGCGCGTCACGCCGTCACCTCGCGCGTAATCGCATCTCGCGCTTTGCGGGACGCGAGGAATACCGCGCTAGAATTACCAGCAGATCAATGAGTTTTTAGGTCAAGGATCGGATATAGTTAGCCTGTTCTATTACGGCGACGGGGGTGGGTTTCCCGCGAGACGTTCGCGGCTTTCGTTCGGTAAACGGGATTCCTCGCGATTACTACGTTTCTCGCGTGTTCGAAAATTCCCTGCGTGTCTTGTCAATTGCATTTTGGTTAACACCAAAATTCTCCCCGAAGTGCCGCGGCCACGGTATATACTTGCTCCGAGGGCAAGTATATTTACGCGCTGAAACACGATGCCGTTGACAGAATTTGCGTAGGACGTCAAAATTCGTTTCAGCGAATTAGGATGAACAGGCCAAAACCGTCATTCGGATGAAAAGACGGGAGGGGGGGGGAGGGGGAGGGAAAAAAAATGACGTTTATCGAACTATGCTATTAATTCATCAGGTTACAGACAATACAAACCTGAGTAATCCCGTCGACGTGTCTACCTGCGTCACGGATTCGATTTCCGCGCTAAATGTCTGACGTCACGTTGCGATATCCCGTGACGTTGTGGCGACGCCAACTAATGGATGCGTCACGTAAGAAGATTGTATTGGACAAGGAACGTGAAGCCGACACATCCTTGACGTTCGTGAAAAGGTGTTGTTGCGTGCGCGCCGCAAGAGAAAAGGAAACGGTCTCTCTTTCTCTCTCTCTCTCTCTCTCTCTCTCTCTTTCTCTCTCGTTGACCGTCTCCTTTATTTGCTGCAAGTGACTCATCGAAGGGGTTGTCTATCGCGTATATAATCGAGCATATGTTAACTCCCGGGGGTGCCTCCTCCTCTTCCTCCTCCTCCTCCTCCTCCCCTCCTCCTCTTTACCGTATGCACGCGTACATTCAGCTCGAAACCTCAGGTGCAAACGCCACACGCACGCTTCTGCGTTACGTGCCGAGTTGGCAGACACACTTGGTATAAATAGATAATATGCCTGAGACCTGCACGTCGAATGCGATAGCGTTGGAAATGAAAATACTCAATTCGTTGAGTCGATCGATAGTCGGGAAATCGAGCACATATCTGAAATATTCTACATTAATTTTCCTTAAAAATGTATGATTTTTACATCATTAAGAGAGAGAGAGAGAGAGAGAGAGAGAGAGAGAGAGAGAGAGAGAGAGAGATTAATGAAATATTTAGTAAAGTACGATATATATTTTAAAATTAAAGCTGATCAATTAATGTCTTTTCCTACCAATGTGTGTGGATTAGCTTTAATCTCGATTTAATTAACTCTTTATCTTTTTTCAATTTAGAGAAAGATAAAGGATAAATTATATCAAGATTAAAATTAATCTACACTGATCAAAATAAACATTATATCGATCGTAAGAGCTTGAATTCTTCGAAAAAGATAAAGCGTAAATTAAAATCGAGATTAAAGTCGATCTATATTGCGGAAATGCACATGAGTCGACTTGTAATTGTTAAATACTTTTTCCCGATCCTTCTATCTTCTTCCATTGATTTTCCAGTTAATATTGAATTCTACTATCTTCCGATTAACGTGAGCAGGGATAATCGTGAAGGGAAAGATCGAATCCTCGCCTAGTTGAATCATTTACTTAATAGGCAAGATGGGAAGCCCGTTCCTCTAAATAACGCCATCTCTCCAAGGATTAAACGAGGCGATAAATCCGGACGTCGGGCATTTATGCATGAAACAATTGGGTGGAGTGCTGCTCTGAAATTCGTCTCCCTCCCTCTCTCTCTCTCTCTCACACGTTCCTCAGCCGACGCATTATCATATGCGCACGGAATCGCACCTTACATACGACACATACGTACGCGGCGAACGTGGCGACCCGTTCAAGATAAGCTCTCGATATCAAGCGCCGACACCGATAAGCCACATTCCAGGCAGCAGTTCTCGCGCATGGCGCCCGTCGTCACCGTGTCAACAATTTCGCGCCTGCCCGTCCCGCGTATGTATATCTATACACGCGACAGGTTACTTTTATCCGCGTGATACGTTCAACTCGTGCGTTATCGATACAATTTTCGATAGATCTCTCGTTCGTCCGATCGGCGGGCGCGGTGCCATGGCGATGTGGACCGACCTGAACCGAGCGTGTGACCCGTGCAAGGCATGCTGGGCACGCCTCGCTCCGCGGCTCAGAGTTTCCATTCTTTGCAGGTAAAACGACGCACGACGACGGGAGAGGAATTCGCGTGATCGCGAATAATTAAACTCGTCGCTCTTGGACGAGGCAGTCCAGGGAAGAAATTCATCTCTCTCTCTCTCTCTCTCTCTCTCTCTCTCTCTCTCTCGCGAGAACAACGTTCGTTTCTCGTCGATCGATCGTGTCGATACGTGTGTCGATTTCACGTCGTAATACTGGAATTAATGGGATAGCTTTACGACGAGCTATCTACGTTCCCTACACGTATTTTCTAATTTTACTCACGTTTGATCAATACGCCGCATATGTATATCCGTTTTCGCTTCGTTTTGCGCTCGTCCGCGGAAGCGCCGCGTTTTTCGCGCGCGAAATATGATTCGTACGATTTCTCGCGAGTGGATTTTCATGAAAGTCGAAACGCTTCGTTGAAGTCCGATGTTGAAGATCGGCGATGGATGTCCGACGCCAAAATGTATTAATATCACACCCGCACACCTTCGTATCGCGCTCGACGATATCTCGCCTTGACAGACCGCGATGTTTGCGAGCGCGATAAATTTTCGCGTATTAGTCGGTTTAATTAAAGTGTCGTCCGCGCGCACCGGTTGCATTTTCATGGCATTGCCGCTGTAACTCTATATCTGTGCTAATATCCCTTCGTAGATTAAGTGAGATTATTTAAACCGCCACACCGACCAGCCGTAGGTCGGCCGTTTTTTCCCTCCACTTCCGTCCCATCTCCTCTAGAGATATTAAACATCGTGCGTTTAGACTTGCCAGACAAGGGCGAATTGTTTCACGATTTTTTTTTTTCTTTTTTTTTTTTACCTCTCCTGTACATCTTTCTCAAACGTCCCAAAGAGACCCTGAAAGCGTCCCCTTCAAATACTTTGCGGCCGGCGAAAAATCTCGAGTAACATTCTTTGTACATTCCTTCCTAAATTCGTGCTTTCCGAGCGTCACGGATCTTTAGCGAGGACGGTCAGAGTAGTCGGATATTAAACGGAACTGTTTGCGCGCCGGAAAACTGAACGTCATCTCTACAAAGCGGTCTGACGTTACCGTATATACGTCCCTTTGAAACACGCGTTTTACGTTAATAAAATAAAACATTAATAACGCAATGAAACGTGAAGACGGAGAGGTTTAAAGGGGATCTTCCAGAAGGAACTACGTAATATTACTTAACGTTGTACGAAAGTTTAGGGAAGCGAAGTTATCCTGAATCACCTTGTACATGAGTCGACACACCGATTCCCTGGATCAGCCGACCGTAATACCGTCGAGGAACACTTCGCTGTAATATCGCGAATTAAAGCTCCGTTCAGAATTGAGAATCGTCGGAAGATTAAAGTACGTCGGATCTAATACATATACGGCGATTATCTCGATCGGTTTTTCAATTTATGCGATGCAAATAATATTAAGGTTCCTCAACCTTGAAACTTACACGCGTCTAAAATGCATAACAACTGACTGTTAACGGGATATGTAATACGAGGGATTAATAGGTGAATTAATCACACGAATCGTCTCGTGGAGATCATCAATAGAGCCCGGTACACGATTCGAATTCAGCAGAAAAAAAAACAGTCGTATCGGAACTTTTCGGCGCTCGTTTCTTGTTGGACCACCTACGAGAGCAGCAGAGCTAGCGACCGCCATCGGCTAGCCGTCCGCTACGCCTACTATTACCGAGAATTTCGGGTCCCAGCGACAAGCTACTTGAGACGAGAAGATATTAGGCACGGATTAGAGAATTCCGTAGCCACGCAGCACTTCTGGACGACGAATTCCCAACGCGAATCTGGTTTCACTCGAGGGACCCGACTCGCGCGGCGAGAGGGGACCATTGTGTCCTTCGAATGCTCACAAAGTACTCGGTCGGATCCCGTAACTCGAGTTTTCGGCGATCGCGCGCACATGTTGCCATTAGGATACGTCGGCGCGCGTCTCGAAATTTGTCTCGTCTCGAAAGAGTCGTCAGAGAAGCGCGGTGTAGAATTCGCTTCTCGGGGACCGCCGACAAAGCGCCGCGCCCGACTTCGAAAAATCGACACGTTCACGTTTCCACTGTAAAACGACGAGTCCGCTTAACGCGGTATTGTAAAAGTGATCGTACTGCCTGTTATATAAAGAGCGTACCCAGAGGTACTCTTTTCGTGCCGAGGTAAAAGTCAATTCGGTATTGCGATCGACACGCGCGCTCTCGTCGCTGCGCTCTCGGGTTCGTCGACCGAAACCCGGGAGATCGGTAGGCAAACAGTATCGATAGGGTGAGTTTATACTCTCGGACGGGTATACGACGAATATATGCTGCTGACCGTCAACACTGTCTGACAGTGTCTATAGATCGATTGATACGATTAAACCACATGTTGACCGAGACACCGTTTCAATCAAACAAGAAATATTTGATTTAGTAGATTTTATTTAAGTATATAGTCTATGCAAAAAGTTTGCAATTTTTATTGTAAATTCACTTTAACGGATAGCGAAAATGAATTGGAACCCGAGCTTGAGTGTTATTTTTTTTTTTTTTTTTGCAAACATATATAACTATCAGTAATTTCATGTTAATTAGTAAGATATTACTGATGGTATAGCTTTAGATATTTTTTTTGTATGTAGAATAGCAAATTATTAACAATTTTGGATCTCGCAGTACAAATGGAAAATTTACTGAAATTTACTGCACGGGGATGCAAATTGCGTGTCTTTTTTTTAACGGATACGCCTGTTATTAAGAGCTGACTAAACTACAGGTAGATTCTTTTGAACACGATGTCTTCTGAGAAAGCACAATAGGAATATTCAGGATGGATCCAAATATAATAGCGGTATGTTTCGACTATACCACATCGAATTCAATCATCTTCTCTCTCTTTTCTCTTCATAGGGGCTGTGCTCTTTTGTCTTATGCAAACCACATTGCACTGGCATGCAACGTACGCTTTTTTAGCTTTGAGAGATTGGAAAGAGGCCAAGAAAGATCATATAAAAAGGAATAATGAGAAAAATGTGACAATGTGACAATGTGACTGAAGCACGGTAAGGAAAGGAACTCTATCATTAATTCTGACACAGACTGTGGTAAAGCAATCCAAAGGAAAGGAGGTAATAATACAATCTATTCAGTTATGATCGTTCGATAGACAAATGTCCGAGTGATAAAGAAAAGATAAAGAAAGATGCTTTTTACCTCATCACATTTTCTTGCTTCTTCCTGAGACATATTACAGCTGTTCTTGAATCTCTATGAATAAATGAGTAACATTTACTTTGCGAATATAAAGACATATCTTGTCTTTTAAGAAAACGAGCGGAGAACTTTAGCATTTCCGCATATTTTGGTACACGTTCTAGATTTGCCAAGCCGCTTTTTTATTCGCGGATATTTTAACCGATTTGGAAGCCAACTTTTCTGAATAAAACATAAGGATCGATAAAACTTTGAATGATTAAAAATATATTTTTGTGGTATAAACTTTAAAAAAGTAAGTAGAGATGCAATTCTTTATTGAATTCTTCTGGTACACTTAAATTTAATAAGTTATTAAGTCGTAATTTAAAAGTTAAATGACGATATATATTAAATGTAAAAATTAAAAGTACAACAGATGGTTTCCTTCGATTTCTTTCGTTAAATAAAAATTCGACTCCAAATTGGTTGAAGGATTTATGCGTGGAAGGCAGAATTTGCTAGAGATCTAGGACATTCTCTTGACGCCAACCCCTGACGATTAATCAATCAAATCGTCGAATCATTGACCTGCATGTGGCAGATACCGCCGAATGATGATCGTGCTGTTTACACGATCTGTTTCCCTGTTCCGAAGGTATTGAATTTCTTGGTTAAACAATTATGTAATTCAGTCTAGCATATCCACGATTGCAATCGATCATCTTCCCGCGCTCCGTCCTACAAATTACTTTTCAAACGGACGTGGTTTTCGATCAATAAGCGGCACGCAGGTGGACGTAATGGAAGTTTTAGCACAATTCATAAATATCTCTGTGAATCGAAATTAATCCGAATGCACGTTCGGAACATTACGGAACAATTCAAGCGATGAGATTGCGCAATGATCGCAGGAGGAGGCGGAATACGCGTATTCCGTTTCATTTGACATACATTCGCAGATCGGAACAAAGCCAGGGATTCCCCTCCCCCGCGCGGGACAATAAAATTACAGACGAAAATCTGCACACAATATCAAGGTGTCTCGCACGATACCACTCGGTATCCTGTATCCGATGGTCGAGTGCCTCATCCATTTGCGGCCTCGATTACAAGTATCGCACTTAACGCGTATATCCATGCCGCTCCTATTGAAATGTTATATTTAACGTATATACTATATATCGATCTACGAATCTATGTGTCAAAAGTGAGAACGTAGAACTTTATTCGGAGCTATCGGTATGTATCCGAGTAAAAACTTGTTTTTATTATTACAACATTCAATATATTTGCAACAACAAACTATCTTTAAATTAATTCTTTCGGAAATTTCGAATCGTTCTTGGAGGACGACTCCGAAATTTCCGAAAATTATCCGATCGCGCGACGGGATTGATTTTTAATCAGACGTACTATTTAAACACGTGTGTGTCTTTGCACCTTGAAGCCTCATTCGAGCTCGCCTTATTCCGATCTCACTGCTATTTGCACGACACCATCGCACCTTTTTCTCGCGCGGGAGACGCCTCGGGCGTAGAACGTTCAGGAAGCAAGGTCAGATTGATAATCGTGAGAAAGATGAAAACGATCGTCGGATCAGCTGAGAATCGAAATGCCACACGAATGCGAAACGATCATGGCGAACGCGCTTGTATATATATACATATATACATATATACGTCACGTAGTGTGCGCGTGAAAATATGTGCGTGAAAATGCGTGCGTGCGTGCGCGTTCGCGCACACTTTTACTCCGCGCGTGAGTCGCGCGAAGTGGTAGAGCGGAGACGGAGATGGGGGAGGAGGAAAGAGCGAGAGACTTCAATGCTGGGACCATGTGATCTCGCCATGGCGGTAAAGAGTGGTCTTGGGATCTCAGATTAAGCGAGTACCCAGCGAAAGAGAGAGAGAGAGAGAGAGAGAGAGAGAGAGAGAGAGAGAAAGGGAGAGAGGAGGGGGGAGGGGAGAGAAGTGAGAAAGAAAGAGACGATGAGAGACTGCGAGAGAAGAGGTCCAAATTCGTCCGGACGAAAGACAGCCGAGGATGACGCTTTACTAAGACGGGCAAAGATCCAGAGACAGGAATGCAGGCCGAGTCGATAGAGAAGGAGAGATGAAGCGACGATGAGAGGAAGGGAGTAAGAGGATGACGAGAGCCGAAAATGGAAAAAGAACGGAGCACTTCTTTCTGCGAAGGAAAGATAGAAGATTGTGGAGGAGGGGAAGGAGAGGTTGGCGAGAGCGAGAAGAAGGATTCGAATTCGTTGTACAAGATAGAAGGAGACGCTCGTGGTTGAACTGGTGAACAGTTGGAGAAGAGGGGGAAGAAAAGTGGATAGAGTGGGAGCGAGGAACGCGCAGCTGGGAAGGTGAGCGTTGGGGAGATGGTTGGTGGAGAAGAAGGGGGTACATTGGAGAAGGAGAGAGAGAGACAAGCAATATGTATATGTATAAGAGAGCGAGAGAGAGAGAGAGGAGGGGTAAAAGAGGAGAGAACTGAACAGGTAGAAGAGAGAGAGAGAGAGAGAGGGAGGGAGGGAGGGAGGGAGAAAAGAGAAAGATAGACAAAGAAGGAAAGATAGACGAGAAGGGGGCACCGGCTGGCTTGGCTCTCTCGGGTTAAAGCGAAGCCAACAAACTCACATCAGTCCAAAGCCGGAGGGACGTCCGTCCTCCTCGTGCGTTCTCCATATTCCGCTTTATTCCGCCGCGACACGTCCTTTCTCCTCCCGCCAAGAACCCATCCGCGGAGCCTCCCCCGGATCCCAATCCTGGTGAACGCGCGCGGGCGGGGGGGTGCGAGCCCATAGTTTCGCTGTTTCGCGGCGCGACGGCGTTGAAGGTCGAGGAAAACGCTGGAGAAAGACTTGACGAGAGACTCGTCGCTTCCCCCCCGCAGAACGGGGGACGAATTCCGGAAGGCGAACGTGCTCGCGTTGTGCCCCGTGGTCGGTATTTCGCGGCTCTTACCACCAGCGATCGGCTGCTATCGGTTAAACGATTGCACGGAGTTATCGGGAGCCGAGTGTCGCGAGCCGCGGGTCGGGTGGTTGCGGAGCGGTGCATGTTGAAGCGGGGCGTGAATCGGGCGTAATTAAGGCGGTTAACGGAGGTCCGGAATATCTTCTCCGCCGAAGCGGTGCGCGGTGGGCCAAAACCGGTACGAGCGTTCTCCATGCGATGTAGTGCGCGCCGCCGCCGTATCGCCGCCACCAACTCCTCCCTCGTCGCCGTACAGCCTTCGGAAGGTGCATACACCTCCTCTCCGTCGAGTTGCCGGTCGCAGTTCCTCCGTACGTTGCGGCGTCGTCCGTCCGTCCGTCCGTCCGTCCGTACGTTCGTCCACGCCGTGCGT
>NW_017306091.1:3804238-3805339 GCF_001594115.1 Trachymyrmex septentrionalis
CTCCTCCGTACGTTGCGGCGTCGTCCGTCCGTCCGTCCGTCCGTCCGTCCGTACGTTCGTCCACGCCGTGCGTCCGTCGCAGCGCGCTCGGACACCAAACCTCGTAGAAACCAGGTGGTGCGTCGGTGTCGGTGTCGGTGTTTGTGCATCTGTATTTTCTTTCTCTCTTTCACTCTTCCTCCCTGTGTTTCTCGCAGTGCCCCTGCGCGTATATACAGGTGGAATGTGCCACCGTGCGCGCGGCACACGGATGTACACTGGTGCGTAAAAGTCAGTGAGGGTCGCCGAGCGAGATAAGGTCGAGCTGTGCGAGGTGTAAAGTGATCCACGGGAGGAGGACTCTCGCAAGGGAAAGAGGAAACGTGCGGGGGGAGGAAACCTCCCGGGAAAGTGTTTATGTGTATGGGGCGAGGGGAGGCGGGGAAGAGGGGGGGGGGAGGTGACATATAAATTTTGTAAATAGTAAATGTGAATGTCTCTGGGGTATGAATGGAATATCGAGGAATCTGGATCAATAAGGATTTTGTAAAGAGAAATCAAAGGTCCAGAAAATTCCAAGGGACAGGGTATTCGAATCGGCAGACTCGCGTAGGCGTAGGATCGACGTGGGAAACAAGTATGAAAACGCTTCATTGCCGGAATGTTTAAGCATCGAGGAAAGGAGACGATGGAAGAGAGTTAGTAGAAAAGGGGAACACAAAAGTGTACGAAGAACTTCGCTCTCCGCAAAGAGATAGGCGTAAATATTTAATGACATTGTGATCGGTGAGATATGAAGCGGCGGGTAAGAGGAAGTGGGAAGATCGTGTACGGAATGTAGAAGCGTTTCACGAAGGTCGGATCGAGACTAGAACATTCATAAGATTCTACAGGCCTCGCCTGTATTTAAGATTGAATAAAAGAAACCGCGTCTGAGAGAGCAAGAAGAGAAGATAATAAATTAATGGAAAAAGATACCGAAATCAAACTAATACTCGAGAAAATATATAAAATATATATCGTGCGAGAAAAGAGGATAGACAAAAAAAAATCATCGAAACGAGATAAAGATCGATTGGAAACGCCAGGAACAGGCGGGAAGAAATGACGAATGTTTAGTGC
>NW_017306091.1:3805439-3818379 GCF_001594115.1 Trachymyrmex septentrionalis
TCATCAATTGGAAACGCCAGGAACAGGCGGGAAGAAATGACGAATGTTTAGTGCTGAGTTAAAGGGGATTAAGAAAAGAACGGATTCGAAGAATAGAGGAAAACCGGAAGGTTTCGGCGCTGCGAGGAGCGCGCATTTAAGATTCTTCATCTGTATGCAGCTTCATCGCGAGTCGCGCGAGCGTCCATGAGCCGTTGAGAGGTCCACGCCATGAGAATCCTCAAAACGCTACACTGGTAGGTAGCCACTCTAGCGGATGCGACATCGCGAACTTGTAATATTGCGTCTTCGCAATAACTCGCGTCGATCGAGAATCTTTGCCGCGAGCGATTTAATAGAGATCGAAGCCCCGAGATACAACGCAGGAAAAAGGCATTTTACACCTGCGACTTTTCATTCGAGAATTCGCCATTCTCACCGCAGTTGAAATAAAAAGCAAACGTAAAAAAATGTTTTTCAAATCCCCCCCCCCCTCTCTCTCTCTCTCTTTCCCTTTCCCTATTTCTTTCTTTTCTTGTTTTTCTGTCGCGACGTGTCACGAAAAGCTGACAAAAAAAATTAAAGGCACGTTCGTGTCATGAGAGATGACAATTGGGAAAGGAATTTTATTGTTCGAGACCTTCCGTCCCCATGACTCGTTACTTTTACCAGAATTTAAGAAAATATCTTTTTATTTTTCTATGTTTTACGGCACGAATAATATGAATAGTTTGGAAGAGTGTATGGGTGATTTTTGTTGTGGCTATTGTACGCGCCTGACGTAAATATATTGACAGAGATTTATGACAGAAAAATAAGAATACCAAATTTTTCAATGGCAAAGAATTATTTTGGGGATATATATTGTAAAAATGAAGTTTTCTAATTTGCAAATGTGCATAAATAATAATTTGCTCATATTATCGAAATCACCGTTGAAATCAATTTTGCTTTAAAATACAGCGTATCTGAATGTTTAAAAAGAAAAAGAAAAAGAGAGAGAGAGAGAGAGAGAGAAAATCCGGCTTTTCAGTTCGTGAAACCGTACTCTTGAATTTCAGTACACTTGTACAAAAGTACACCTTGCAGAGTTTACATACATTTTCCAACATGTGCTGCACACGTTTCAGTGCTGATGTATAATTTGGGTACACGGGATGACACAATTTTAACACGTTCGGCACACTTCCGGATGCACCATGCGTGAAATATCGGCAGGTAATAAATTCTGACAAAAACTCATCAATACTCTCCGGTTTCGTGTTACCGCCAAACTGTCGCCTGATCCATCATAAATCTTCTCCGCGAATCGTCGTTCCATTATTCCGAAGCAGTTCGTGCATAACTGAAAGCAGTTCTCACGCACGTATACGTCTGGAATGTTGTAACTCTTTATACACACCGACACAGTTAGCGGGTACAATTAGCGCACAACAAGTCGTATTATTCGAAGGAATAATCGCGACGTGGTAGCGAGCATTTTGTCGCGCGAAACGTGCACAAGCATGCGCGACTCGTAGCACACATTATCCGACTGTTACAATTTCACGAAGATCACTTCCGCTTGATATCGCGATCGTTATCCTTACGTGCTGCAAGTTGCAGGATACGCCTCGCGTGCAATTACAGAGAGCGTAGCGTTTAATTATCTACGTAGAAGTACACATAAAAATACGCGTTCGTAGCGAACTGCCGTCACACGCTTGCGTGCTTAATTTCGAGATGACTTAAACATTTTCGTCAAGACAAGTGAATTATGCTGCGTAGCGAAAAATAAATTTGCATTTGCAGCTCTTAATTAAAGATGTCTGTTTGAGGGAAGGAGATGAGGTAGAGAGAGAGAGAGATAGGTATTCCATAGGGAATACGAACTCTAACACGATGTAGATGTAATGTATTATCTCGGTGGGATATAGCTACTTGATAATTTAATAGCAACCTACTTGTTATCAAGTGCCAATTATTGCTTAGTACACTCGGAAGATCTCGCAGTAATAACTGTGCGCGTCGTTACCACAGTTGGGAGACATAAATACCAATGTATGTGATTGCCTATCGGATGCCAATATAATTTGCGCACAGATAGAAGGACGCGTTTAAATATCAGGAGGTCTCGCATTTTATTTTCGGCGCTGGTTAAAATTCGAAAATCTGCAATTATCTCTAAATGTATCGTTTTAAAATCGTATTTACAACCGTAAAACCGTATTACCGGCAACTGCAATTGCATCTCTACAAGCAATGTAATGCTCTGCGATGACTAGACTGATGACTAGTCATCACAATTTTTTTCTCTAGAAACGGATGACGACGCATCCGATTCTAAAGCTTAAGATTTCATCGCGTCGTGTGTAACAACACAATCTCTGTCTTCTCATCCTTACATAGTTGGTTCCTTTGTTCGAGAAAACAAGTACAAAAGATACGTAAAGTATTTGAGAAATGAACTGTTGAATGCGCGATAAAATGCAGTGCCTTTGAATAAGATTTGGGATAAACGTGCGTAGACGTGAGTTAAATGGGTATATTTCGTGGCAAGTTCTGTGGAATCGCGCTAGGGAATATCTGTGCTCGGCTCTAAGAACATCAAACGCGAATTCTCACGTGGAATCCGAAACAAGGGGAGATCACGTGTTTCCGTTCCTGACTGCAGCCCTGCTTACCTGCCCGCCTCCACAGGTATCGTTAAGCCAGGGACGGATATACTGAATTGTATATTACGAGTGGTCTACACGAAGCAGTGGTTATCTTCACTGGCTGTTCACGGAGTTGCCTTTTTCACTCTCGTTATACATAAGATATATTTTGAAATAAAATACCGGTGTAGAATTATTTATTATATTTTCATTAGCACATTTTTTTTCTTTTTTTTTTTTATAATGAAGAACAGATCGTGTCGCGGTGAAATCGAATTTTTCGGTACAACAATGTAATAAGAGTATAAATATATTTGGATTTCACTGACAATGAGTTATATAAGTTTGAATAAAAAAATCCAATTTAATTTACTTTGCGCGCGGTAGCTCCAAACTTTATCAGCTTTAATCTGTCTGTTAACCGCAAGCCGTAATATCGAATAGCGCATCCGTGAAACGAGCTTTATTCTTTTTTCACAGACGAATTTATTTATAACGGAAGGATTTACACCTTTTCAACTTACATTTTTTTCTCTCATTATATTTACTTTTTTTTTTTTTTTTTTTTTTTTTTTTTTTTTTTTTTCAAATATCATAAACACAAAGATAAAGTGGACGAAATTATTCCTTTTCTTCTTTGTGTTTAGACATATCTAAACCTTCGTGAACGATGAGACACGCTGGTGTTTTTCCTGCGTCGAGACTTCTTCCGTCGTTTCGTTATCTCATTCAAAACTTTTATGCGAAAAATACTCGGTAGGAATTTAAGTCACGCAAAGCATCGTAATCGTATTCATCCTCGCGTTACATAATCGACCGCGGATTTCGCACGCGATTACGCGAATAATTATTCGGGCCTTGAGCATGCCCCGATCTCTTTTCGGTAAACGACGGCCGTATTTGTCGATAAGCGTCGTTACAAAAATAACTTGGATCTCTGTTGGGCGTGGAAATCAATATTTCTGACTTTTCGCGAGACCTTAAAGGTCTGCTTGCGTTTAACTATCGACTCCGTCGCGTTTCACCTGCGAGATGATGCGGTAAAAGTGAACGAATATCCTAGTATCGATTGCCATTCATCGCGTGAGCAAAATGCCGTTCATCTCTGAATCTCGGTGAATCATAATCGATGACACTATTCTCCCGTATGCCATTATTCGGCGGCTCGTAACGATCGTTTCGTGCATTCGCGCGATCTTGCCGTGTAACGACGTTTACTGACGACACGGCGCTGAAAAGTAGAGCGCGTTCGGTGTGAAAACATGATGACATGATAAAAATGCAGGACATGAATGGAGAAGTTAATTGGAGGAGCGAGAATAACTTTTCGCAGGAGTCACGATTTGTTTAAGGACTTCGATACCATCGTCGCGAGCGTGATTAGACTCGCATCCCTCCCGCGAGTATCCGTTTTGTTAGGACACGTGATACTTTCACTCGTATATCTACTGTCACGTCGCAAATTTTTCGACCGCAATTACTGCAAATTAGCATTGTCATAAGCGCGCGAGGAGACTTGCCTCGTGAGAAACGATAAATTCTCTGAATTCAATTTCTGTATTTTTCAATTATGTATTTTACGTAAAAAAATGAAGGACGAGAAAATTCGACCGAAAAATCTGTCGTAAAACATCTTGTGTAATGTTGTAAATAGTTCAATAGAAATTTAAGAGATTTAATTCGGTAACTTTCGGGAAAAAAAAAATGCGGAAAAAAGCACATTTAACAATAAGATCTTCTCAGTGAGAATTCTGTCTTTCTTTCCCGTTTTAAAAGTTCGAATGGACGGCGAAAAGATACGTCACATTTTATAAAGATTTAATTACGGGCTGTATTATTATTTTCGATTGCATCATATAGATATTATCGATATAATGCTGCTATATACCTTTTATGAGTCAATTTAGCTTTTAGTTAATTCACGGATGAAAGCCCACGCTGCAAGTTAGATTATTATCGTTATCATCAATTTACCTTATAGCCGATCATCTCAAATTACTATAAATGCAGTACAACATTTTCATCGCTCTCGATCGCTTCGCTCGATTCGCGCCGTGCGTAGCACAGGACGCACTTGATGCGCGCGAAAACTGCACCTGAACGACCTTCGTGCCAGTTGTTATTATTATGAATAAAGGGGAAATAAATCCCCCCCTCCCTCCCTCCTCCCCCCTCCCCCTGATATATAGGATTATCGATCCCTCGAGCCGAGGAACGCACTCAAGCCTGAATTAAAGGACACTCGGGCAACTTTCGGAAAGCTTTCTCGCAGCCTCGGTTCGAAATTGGCCCGACCCCGCTGTGTCCGTTTTTCTTGGAAATTCTTGTACCGGGTCTGCCCTTTAAAAGAGGCGATCCCTCCTTGAAAGCCTCGACAGGTCGATGCAGCTTAGATGCAGTTTCACAGATGGTGATCACGCTGACCTGCTCACGTTTTCCATTACGGGCTCCACCACGTTCCACGTGGGACAGATGCACGCGGCGTAAACGTCGCAAACCACGCTCACGCATTGACAATCAACTAACTATTGGAAAGTACAATTCGCGGCGTTTCTCACGAGGAGAAAAAAAATGTGACATTTCCTTGGGGGGAGGGGGGGGATGTCCATGTTCGGGCGTCACAGAAATTAGGTCTCGCTCTACGCTTTATTTCATTCCCGCTGTAATTGTGTTATGAAACGGAAAAGGCGGAAGAGTTGCGGAAAAGAAGAGATAATTTCTTGAAAATTCAGTGATTAAGATAAGAATTTCTTCTATGAAACTTTGAAGCGTGTCGCGAAGAGGTTTTTTTTTTGTTTTATTTTTAGAAAAATTTGCACTGCCAAAGTGCCAAGTAAGCATAAACTATAGTAAAAAAAAGTAAATACATACATATATTAGAATATATATAAAACGTGAAATCTTTTATACAAACTCTATAATTGCTTTATCGTTATTTACTGAAAAATATGTTTTGAAATTACAAGCCAGTTGCCTGCAACGTTTCTCATATACCGTATCAAGTGATAAACGTAAAGCTACAAAATAGAGAGAAATATTTGTATAAATACGGAAAACACGGCGGTTGCACTTTTTATGTATAGACACAGAAAGAATTCTAAAGATCTCATTAAACGCATTGCATAAGATGCCACCGAAAATCCAGGGCTTCTCATCTATATTCAAGTATATATTGAATCGTAGTATACCGTATTTCCTATCGCCTTTGTTCACAATTTCCATTGTCTCCTTCTTTATCGTTCGCTCTATGAACCTTCCACGCGTATTTGCGTAAGAACCAAACGAGTGTAATGGCGTTCTTGTGTTGAATGCTGTACGCTCGACAATGTAATCAGATCCGCGAAAAGGCCTATTGGTCCTTTATACATGGACGGTCTTTGTCGCATAAATCTAATTTCCGACATCTTGCAATATACTGCAGAACAGAAACGCACACGCGTAAGTGGAAATTATTGCACTGGACGTTTAATAGTGCCATCAAGTTAGATAAAAATGCAGATTTTTTTTTTAATTTGGATTTGACGTGGAGAGCTTCCGCGCGATGGATTCCATCATTCCTTTTCGTAACATTTTAATATTTGATATCAAATATTGGTATAAAGCAATATGTATAAAATTATGGCACATATGAATATTTATTTAAAAAGTGATAATCAGATATAGTTGTTTTTCCATTGCAGATATATTTTTAAATTTGTACGCTCGTATATATTTAATTTATCTATTTATTGAAAAAATTAAGTATTGATATTTCATTTAGTTTACATAAATAAATGTTGTTAATAAATCAAGAAGAGATTTTTTTTATTTCTAGGTATTTAAATATAATACAGCAAACATGCACATACAACGTAAGCGTTTAATCAGTAAAAAAACTTTATTTAATCGACTGGTAATGTATAGTGCAAACAATTTGATAAAATTTAGATGCAATTTTACAAACTGTAGCTACTTTGTGGGTAGTATTATTTGGAATTTGCATTTAAATACGATGACGTTTTAAATTTCGTATATAATTCCGTTACATGTTTATTGTAGTAGATTTTTCAATTTGAATGTTAATTAATATGAAAGAAATTACGATTTAACATTCCTCACGATTTATTGAGGATTTTTATGCCACTCTCTTAAGCTACTTTAGTCAGAACAACTTTATAACGAAAAATAATCGCAAACTCTTTTCCTAACATGATAAACCGGCGACTGACAAGCCGTAATATATGTATATATTTAGGATTTATCGTATCGAAAGTTTCTTCCCGGTCTGTTGCCGTATGCATGTCCCAAAGACTTTTCACACGATCGAACGACCAGGAGATTCTGCATTCGTTTGAGACATCATATAACATGTACTATCGGGATCATATGATATATAGCGACTGAATTTATTTCCACGTGAGCACCGTCACGTTCTACGAAATCTAAAAATATGGAAGGAAGGAATATTCCAAAGAAAAAAAGAAAAAGGAAATGGAGGAAGAAGGGGCATCATACTGAGATAAATGGCACTTTCTCTCTCAGCGAGAGATAAATTGCATTTTTTTTTTGACAATTTTTATAATTTTTCACAAGTTTGTGTCAGTGACTTTTTTTTTTAAGAAAACATTGATATTAACTATCTATAATTTCAGAGTACTACATTGAGAAAAATGTCTCGATTGGATTAATTGGAATTCTGATTGAAAATGGATGAGAAAATTCGAATTTTCTTACAGTTATATTTACTAAATTTACTAAAATTTTAGTTGGGATAACTGGAAAGATTCTGACTGATATTAGAATCTTTGATTTTAATATCATTCACTTTCAATCAGATATTTTTCTCGGTATATCTATTTATTTTAACAAGAAAGAATAAAGTATTATTATTAAAAGTAATACTTTATTATTATATTATACATATTACTTCTCGTTATTACTATTATTTATAGTAAAGATATTAACCGATTATTACACAGCTACTTTCGTTTCGCGTATATTTTTTTTATTATAAATATGATCTTTTTTAATGATGCGTTGTCAAAGATATCTCAAAATTGAGTTAGTTTACACCTTAAAGATATCCGTAAGTGTATATAATAATACTCGGATATACTATTTTTTGTTCATAACAGCTAGCAATTTACCTCACCTAGATTGCGTGTAAGGAATATACCAATAACTAGTTATCCTTCACTTAGTTTCCTTCGTCTATTAAAAAAAAAGAGTTTACAGTTATTCAACTGTGTACTATATTCTGTCGAACGTTTACCTCACTAAAGATCACACATTAAGATTCTACCTATCAAAAGTTACATTTTCAATTATCTGACACATTTTAATAATATTTATATAACATTTATGATAATTAAACTTGGATAAATATATAATTAAAATATGTAGGTATACATCTTCAAAGACTTGATTGATTATCTTATCTTTTATAAAATATATAAATAATATCTGTTAGATGTAACATTAAAGTTGTCTTTTATTAAGTTTTGCTAATTAATCATCTCAAGCTACACTTTAATGGAGATTTTATTCTTTCACACTAATACAGTACATTGAGAAATTTAAAAATCGTTCAGGAATTAAAAAAAGTATATACTTCGTTAATACTCCGTTAAAGTGTTTTAACAGTAATATTAACGCAGGGTCTGCTCTCTTATTCCAGGTCCCGAAGGCGTAGCGGTAGTGGCGTGACGGACATACATTCTCAGCAACAGCAGCAGCAATTGCAGTTGCAAGAGAACAACAACTCGCGCGAACAACAACTCGTGCGAACAACAAGCTCGCGCGACGCGAAGAAGCCGCAGGAGGGACTGGGGCCCGATGAGATGTGGGCCCCTGGCGCCCTGGGCCATCATCGGGAGCTACCTGTTGATGTGCCCGACACCCTTCTACAGAAGGCCTATCCCAACAAGGTAAAAAACTGCTCTTCCGATTATAGGAACGGGCTACAGCATCGTCCCCGTAGCGCTAGCGACCTCGACCTCTCCCTAAACCTTAAAAACGAAACCCTTAAGACGCGCACCATCGCGGACGGACGCGCTAGACTCGCATCGAACGATCGCACGCACGACGTCACCGACGACGCAGCCAGGACAATTAACGTCCACAACGGTCTTCAGCCGTCCATGCTGAAGATCGAGCTGAATATCGAGGACGAGGAGGAGAAAGTGAACGCCACCAGGAAGAATCTGGTGTTCGAGAAATACCACGACAGCCCGATCGCGGCCGGCTCGCCGGATTTGAAGAGTACCTTCAAAGTTTTCGAGGTATACGCGAACATTGACGAGGACGCAGGCGGGCAAAAGGAGTCTAGCGTTGATGTTGAAGACGACTATCCTTTTGCCAAGGAGGATTATCCCACGATGCTGAAGACATGCAGTGACGATTCCGCGAGTCCAAGAAGTTCATCGGGTAGATCGGACAGTACCGCACCCCTCGATACGAGTCTAATGCTCAGGCATAGTAAAAGCCACAAGGACTCGCCGACCTACGACGTACGAAGGATAGACCTCGGCTCTCCTTGTCGATCGGTAGTACCCGATATCAAGGTGGCTCCGCTCTTTGGCCGAACCCGCGACGCGACCTCCTTTGACAATCCGGCTTATGGATTAACGGACTTGCAGGATCTCCAGGGTCTACTGCGATCCGACGAAATGTCAGACTTGACCAGACTGATCGATGAACAATCTTCAATTCCACGAACTCCGCAGGACCAAGACAAAGTCTCGCCCGTCCGTGTCAAGGATCAGCAGATGGAACCTTCCCAAATCACCGAGCCAGTAGGCAAGTCCGGCAAAAGTCCGACGAAGCGTCGTTCGCACGACGAGCGAGTTAAATTGAAGGCGAAAACCCGCAGTCTCGATATCGAGGAATTGATTCGCACTGGCTCGACCGACGATCTTCTCGGCATCGAATTGAGCAATCTCTCCTCCTCCTCCTCCTCGTCCCGGCAGCGGACGAAAAAGAAGCGGCATCAGCAGATCTCCAGCGGCTATTCCACACTGAGGAGCGAGGCCTCTGGCGATCTCGAGCATAACACGGACCGCAGCTTCCTCGTGGTAGGGAGAAAGCCTTACCGCGAGGTAGCCGTCGATTGTCCACCGGACTTCGTGCCGGTCACCAAGTGCCATCCGATATACCCGCCGCCGAATAAGACCCCCGGCAGCAGCAAGCACAACACCCTCGAGCCGAAGCGCGATCGCGCGGGTGTCATTAACGAGGCGAGTTCGCGCGCTGCGACGACGACGACGACGACGACAACGACCATGACGACGACCACGCTCGTAGCCTCCCCTCGCCTCTCCTTGAACGATAATAGCTTCACGACGCTGTCTAGTGCCGACAGTAGCGCTAGAGAGACCGTGGTCGCGCGCACGGTAGACCATAAGCACAGCTTGAAGAAGGTAAGGTCCAAAGTCAAGAGCTTAATATGCGACAGCTTGCAGTCTATCCTGCACCACCAGCATGGGGATTCGCTTGACGCTTACGACAGCACGCAATACCCTAACTCACTAATGCGGACACATCCTAACGATCCCGTTCTGCGATCGTTCGTCACGACGAACCCTGAAAATCCCGACGAGTTCTCGCAAACACGAAGCTCCTTCGGCGAACGAGATGAGGAGTCTCCCTTTCAAAATCGACAAATCGGCAATTCCTCTCACGAGGATGACTACCACGACGTTTTCTTACGGGGAAAATTCTCCGGCGGGAGCGGAAAACATTCGTTGTCCTTCGTTCTTCCAGAAGAGCTTCCGAAAAATTCGCGAAACCCCTTCCTCGAAGAAGCCGGTAATAATAAAGCGATCTCTTCCCCTTTCCCAACTAGCGATTCCATATGCTTGAGTGTCTTTTCTACTTTCAAAAACAAAGTCGTGAGCTCTTCTTCTAAAGAAGAACTCCTTGGTTTCAAGAAGGAAATCGAGGAGAATAACTTCTCCGATTGCCCGAACGAGATTAGCTTGTTACCGGAGGAAAGTATCTCGTTTTTTAAAGTCAGAGATAACATCCGTGTTCAGTCGTCTGTCCAAGAGACGAATCAAAATTCTCGGAATTCCCTGCATGAGCTCTCCTTTGCGGAGCAACGCGTTGCGAGTCATTTATTCGATGACACGCGTTATTCTAACAATTGTCAGCCACGAGAAAAGGAGCGATGCGACGGCGCTCGCTGTCTCGATGATTCGCCGAGTACGCAAAATCAAAAAAATTCAAGGCTATTCTTTAAATACGAGTGTTTCAAGTTGGACGTTCCATCTATGCTTCCTAACAATGGCGTGAAATTTCGCGTCAGTTGGAGAAGCATGTCCGACCTTCCAAATTTAATGGCCGATCGGCGCCCGACGATGACAAGGAGAGCCTTTTCGCTCTCTGACTTTGTTTCGATATCGAAAATCACGTCAACACCCACCGTCGGGTGGGAAGAGACGGATAAAGTTGATCACCCGACACTTTCCTACGACCGATTTTCTGATGAACGTATGAAGCAGAACATACCACCAAAATCACCGACGCACACTGCGAAGAACCATTCGCTCAAGTCGCACGTCGACGCTCTCGATCAGCAGGTAAACCACAATGGACTTGGAGTTTAGAAACTTTCGCTCGTCGAATAATTCGAACGGCGTCCTTGCACTTTGGAAATTTGCGCGCCTTGCAAAGTAACTTCGTGATCGGTTGATTGTCTCTTGAATTATCTGATTAAATTCATCGTCATTCTAGTAGTTGTATTTCTCGAGTCTAAGGGTCGTGATCTGTCGGTAAAAGAGATAATCTCACGGAAACTATAGAACAGTCATTTCTCCTTGCCTTTTGCACGTGTTATGATCGTGGAAACTGTTACAGTCGCGCTCACAACTTTTCAATACTTGCACACCGGCTGCTGTCTGGGAAGCGCAATATGAATAAAATTCTCTTTCATAAACCGAGACATGTATATGGGTCGGAGTTATATATATATATATATGTAGAATTTGTTAACTATAAAAGCACGTGTCACTCTATTTAATTGAATTAAATTTTATTACGCGGTTGGATAAAGACACAAATTTGTGGAATGTCCTTTACAGAACAAATTTACGTAATATCTTTATATTTGTGTAATATCCTTTATCTTGATGAGACTATCATTGCAAAGATAAAATGTGCGAAGCCGCTGTTCAATTAAAGACGCAAAATAAGGAGCATGCGTAGAGGAATGTGGAGATATTTAACATGAAATCAACAGCATGGTAAAGTAACCCCAAGCTGCGTAATAAAAATTGTTAAGTAAAATGCTCGTTAAACTATAAATTATCGTACGTATCTTAATTAGCGTATTTCGAGATAGCGAACAAAGGAGACAAACAGTTTGAGATTCTAAATAACATAATAATCCTTTAATAAAAAAAATTGAGCGATAACTAAAAGTAAATAAGTAGAAGTATGTTATCATCTTCGATATCTACGATTATATTGATGAATCACCGATTCATTCGAGAGTTGGCATTTTACTTCTGCATTTTACTTTCGTAATCTCGCTTTTGACATGCTTTCTTTTAGTGTATCTCGCCCTATCTCTCTCTCTCTCTCTCTCTCTCTCTCTCGCTCGCTTATCTAGCTTACGTCAACTTCCTCTTTCTCTCTTCCCTCTCGTCCCTTCCGCGTGCCGCATGCAAATACGCGGTTCTACAAAGCCTCTTCGGCTCGGAGTACAGTCGAATAGTCTGAAAATAATGATAAAAGAGAAAGGAATGTGAAACGATGTGATAAGAGTTGGGGAAAGGCAAAGTAGTTTGCGCGACGTCGGGCACGTGGGGACCACTAATACGAGCTGTTTCGGAATGGATTTTTAGGCCGGTCTCAATGGAGTCAAACCCGCCATCCCACCGCGCGATCAGAAGAGAGCACCTGCCAGACCGCCGAAAGATAATCTGCGCCTCTCCGCGCAGAACAATAATGTCGAGACGAGCGATAACGCCAACGCCGAGCCGACGCAACAGCAGCTTCACTCTATCAGGAAATATCAGGTAAGATACGATGTCGGCACTCTTTCGCACTCTCGGCGTTCTATCGAGTCACGTAAGCACGCATGATAAGCATTCGAAGAGCGCGAACGCTACCAATCCCGTGTCGAATTTTGGAGGACGTGACGGAACGTAAGTATCGGCGCGAAGAAAAAAAGAAAACAAATTGGATGCGTGTGTGTGGCCTGACATGATACTCGAAATTGTTATTGTTACATTTAATAGCACATACGTTGAGAGAACAAGCTCGAGTCGATACGCAAATTGCCTAAAGCTGGTAAGTGTATAGACGATAATAGACTAACGCAATCCCTATGAAATTGTCACTAT
>NW_017306091.1:3818479-3848015 GCF_001594115.1 Trachymyrmex septentrionalis
GAAGCTGGTAAGTGCTGTATAGACGATAATAGACTAACGCAATCCCTATGAAATTGTCACTATCGGTTTAGAGAAAAAAAAAACATGACGTAGCTCGAAGCATAATCGTTTCTCTTTTGAAAGTATGGAGTTGAAGAGAAAGATTTTATTCTCAATTCTTTTGAACTGAGCGGAAAGAGGGTAGGTTAAAGTATATCGCTCTCTTTTTCTAAAGTATCACGTTCAAGATAAATGCTGATAATTCTTTCTCACTGCGCGCGCAAGTTAAGATCGGGGAATGCGCAATGTTGCAATTTGTATCTATCACATCACGTCTATCTGAGCGCGCTGCGAAGCGTTTATTTGATTATTATTATTAATATCGAAGCCGCGTCTGTGTGTTGAAAGAATAAATTTTACGCAATCGATTTCGCTGTAAAAATTATGTTCAATTATTACGTTTGGCAATTGCCACGAAACATTGTTGATTTTGCTCGATGTGATGAACATTCTCTCTCGTAAAAAGGAATCTTTACGCGCGAGATGCGATTTACATGATTTACATATTGAAGAAGGGTTGACCGCGCAATATCGCCGGTCTAGCTCGTAAACTGGCACGTGCGCTTCCTCCGGTGCCTCGTCACAACGATAAAGCTCTCTCGTCGAAATTTACGATTTTGCCCTGCGCGATGCAGATCAAGCTGTTAATGACAACGCGCGTTGTCGGAAAAACAGTTTTCCAAGTTTTGCAGGGAGTTTTCAACCGTGAGAATCACGCAACAGCCGTGGGTAAGCAGTGGATTGCGTAACGGAGGCAGTAAATGACGGATCGTTATTTAAAAGGACGTACTACAGAGCTCGCTACTCACGTGACCACGTTGCGCAGGAAATTGTGATGACAATGGTTATTATCGAGGCACCATTCGTCGCGCGACACACAGTTTCCGAATTCCCCGAGCCCAGGTTCAATTGACAAATGAAATCGCAATGCGACCTTGCGCGAGCGGAAATTAATTAGGCGCATTAACAGAACGGGGGGTGCGTTAACAAGCGGTGATTATTCGGAAATGATTAAACGGGCGCCGGTGGAACGTGGAAAATTCTTTATTCCATTTATATTCCGAACGTGTGCTTACGAAAGTGCACGCACGTGACACTGAAGTACCGGCTTGTCCGTTAATAAATGCAATTCGGCGGAGGACGGAGGTGGAGGGGAAGGATGTCTTTTTGAAATTAAAACACGCGGCGTGAGGATCCATTTGTGACGTCCCGCGTCGAATAATTTTTCATCCTCCTCGTTGAACCTCGTTTCGTCGAGCCGTTAAAAGTCGGGTGGAAAACTCTTCGGGTGGAAAGTCGTAGATGAGATCTGGATATGCTCGTGAATAGAGCGCGGCGCGCTTGAAATTCATACAATCTCAGGATCTGTAAGTGTGAGAAATGCCAGAACCCCTTACGTGACTGGCGTCATCGGGGCCGCGCGCGAGTCTGTTTATCTTATGGAATCCTCATACCACGCTCTTACCTGCCTTAAGTCAAGTGCGGTCTGGAATGTAAAGGACCCCTGCAATAGTCTAAGATTACATGCCTGAAGTGTAGCGTTACGAAGTTTTCGATAGGTGTAGACGTAGAGTGACTCGCAGGCCTGCTGCGTTCGGGATTTCTTTCTGGTCCCTTCTTTTTTTCTTCTTTTTCTCTACGGCTCCTATTTTCCTGACCTCAGTTTCTTGATCTGCCTCAAGCAGACGGGGAACCTATTTCAGACTTTCAATTCGGTTCGCTGCTCTAATATCTCGAGATACTGCCGCAGCAGGTGTCCTAAATTCAACACATTTTTCTTTACTTTCCTGTTTTTATGAAAGTTATTAGTTGCAATAGTATCGACCGAATAGCCACCATATATCTTACATTTCTTATCAATTTACATTTTGATATTTCTATTACTATTTAAACTGCTGTTTATTTAAAAATCCTTAATAATTGTGAATTTATAATATATAAACCATAAAGCGTTGCAATTTCCTCCCTCAATTCCATTTTATGTACCATTCTCTCTCTATTTACAAAATTCCGTAAATTAATTCTTATCAAGATGTAATTACATTGGAACAGATTGTAGATACCGCGAGATATCAGAGATCGTCCAGACTTATGTAAACAACTGAAAACATTGGTTTCTCTCGGAATTCATTTTGTTGTCATTTTTTTTCTAAGTCGACACATACATGTTGATGTTGTCTAAGTACACTGTGCAGGAGGGCGAGAGTTCGAGACAGGAAACCTTACGTCCACTATCGAGGTAAATAGGGCTTCACTGAGATATGTTTATCCTCATACTCAGGCATCAGTTCAGCATTGCGCGGCAAAATGTGGTGCTCGTTATGTAAATGAAAATTAAGAGTCATATGTTTTTCCGCCGACTACTGCGGCATTGCAGATAAACATTTTTTTTATCGGGCATGTTATACGCATTGCAATTTCACGACGGTAAAACGCGACGGCTGACTAATGACGACTTTATCAACTGACACCGGTGGGCGTAGATCACGAATCACAAATATCGCCGATAGCATGACAAATTCATGTAATTTGATCGCGAGTAGATGTTACTGACTCATGAAGAAAATAAAAGTTTATTGCAAATTAGACTTTGCTAAATATAGCGTTGCATATATCGAAAATAATAATAAAAATATAGTATTTTTTAAGTATGAATAATTCATTTCACAGATTCTTGAAAACTTGGGAACCATTCTTTTTTGTAATATTTAGAAAATCTCTCAGTCAACAAATATTTCATATTCCATTTCGTTTCATCTATTTAATTAATTCATACATTCACGTAATGCGATTATATAAACTTTAGAAAACAAGAGCGATTTTATAAAATTATTGAGTAACGAGATTTATGCGGAGTAATGAAACGAAACAGATTTTGTTGAAAATACTTTTATAGATTAAAAACAATAATAAGCGAAACAAATTATTTGTAGATACATAGTATAGAATATTATAGAATATATGAGAGAGATATGTACATTGATGTGTATTGTGTCAGATTTAATTGACTGAGAACTAAAAACTTCACATTTCTGGATATAAGCTATCTCGAAATAATTGATAAATAGATATGCATTCGCAAAGAAGTTCAATTGAGTCTCTGAATTTAATATCATTCAAGAACTTCTTACTTTTCGCAAGTTGCAACCGCATTGAGTGGTCTTTAAATTTTGCAGCGAATCGTACATATTTGCGACACTCGTTACATACAGTTGATGTATACAGCAATTATTTCACAGACTTTTACATAATCAGCATAATTATGATACTTCAATAAGACAAGATTTCCTTAAGACAATCTAACCAGAGTTTGAATTAAAATATTATGTTTTCAAAATATGTTAAATATTTTTTTTCCAATGTATATATTGTAGACTAGATAAATATTACATAAATTACAGAAAGAGAACCGTGATAAGTTTTAGTCTAATATAAATTTTCTGTTCTTTTTATATTTTAAAGAATCTTATTATTTATTATATACACAATTGCATCTAAAATACATTTAAATAAGAATGTATTGTATTTAATCTTTTAGAAAAAATATGTGAAATATTTTGTGAAGAGATACGTGTCATACATTTTAATAATTGTCGAATAGAATTTTGATATCTCGACTTTTAGAACACATGGAGAGTTCTGTTTTGCTACGAGATTTAAATTTCCATGAACAACTTTTATATCTTGTAAAAGAAAATTTAGTTTACCGGTCGTATCGCATTTACAGGAGCAGTTACGGAAACGGAAAGATGAGGAGGAAAGGCAGGAAATGCTCAGCCATTCTCTCCGTGGCTCTAAAAAGCTTCAAGCTTTGGAGAGCCACGCGACGAGTCTCAGTGGCCAGGCAAATATTGCTTACGCACAGGACGAGGTGACCACCGGCGTCAGTCGAATTACACACGCCACTCCTAATGCAGTCCAAGAAGTGGAGGAGCCGCCCAGGCCTCTCAGTGAGTAATTTTTCTTTTCCATATATATTCTCGCAGTTCTCTCTAAAAAGAAAATACCACAAGATGAAAATGTAAAAAGAATGACAGATAAATTTAATTAAGAAAATTTAATATAGTACAGTTTGTACTTTTTATTTATTTTTACATTAATATTTAAGTTTTTTCGATTTTTTGTTTTATTTGAAGAGAACTTTAGACCTATCTCATTTGCATTTAATTGCATGAACTTACAAACGCGAGAACGGTATTTAAAGAATTCTGAAAGTTGCTGAAAATTGAATGCTACTAAATATAGTTCCTCGCTCTTCCCTTATAGCCCGCTTGTGTAGCGTAAATAAACAGCGGGTGCGGCGGCACAGGATTCCGCAAGGAAATTTCTAACAAGTATACCTTTCATATTTCAGCGTACGGCGAGGTCGTTGCTACGCTGGAGAGGCTGCAGCTCCAACTGCGAAATATTTCAGGTGCTCTCGGTATTTCGGGTCCAGGTGTCGAAGCCGAGCTCGAGGCAGTCCGAACACTTTTAGTGCAGAATCAATTTGCGTCTGCCCTGGCGACTCGTCATGCTTTAAAAAATCGGCTAAGGGCGAGCAAGATTTTCAAACATCATGCCGATGACGCGTCGAGTTTAGCGCGAGATGTATGTAAAATTGATAATTTAGAACATAATAAAAGAGAGGATCTATTCAAGCTATTATTCAAGCTATTTAAAACGCTATTCAATACACATTTTGTTTACTAATTAAAATTTTTTTCCAATCGTGAAGCTAGGTGGTATACAACATTGCGTACGTAATTTAATTAGAATAGTATAGAAAAGCTTATTAAAATTGTTTTCTCAATTTTTAATAATGATGTTTTTTTTTTGTAATTTCTATTTAATTAAATAGAGGTCTTTTTCCAATGAATTTTAAACATAAATGTATAACTCAGAAACTATATCTCATGTCATGTATTTTTAATCATTTGTTCAACAAATCTCATGAAGGACCTTCTTACGTATATTAAATATGTTATTATTATTTACTTGTTTTTCGATTTATGTCATAATTCTAATGCTCTGGCGTTCTGATGTTCCAGTGCGTGGATATCCTTGAAAAATGGCAATTGTCGTCGACCGCAACAGGTGTCGGCGGAGCAGAAACAATAGCCGCCGTGGAAGAGTTAACGAGTATTCTAACAAGTTACGACATGGAGGCTCTGCTTCTGGCGCACGACTCTATCGTCTCCTACGTGGAAGGTTTACAAAGGAAGCAAAGCCCGTCCTCTCCACCCAGTGGTCCGCCCAGTCCGACGTCTAGTTGGAAAGATTCCCGTGTAGTCGACAACATTAAAATTATCCGAATTGAGAAAACTAACGAACCTCTGGGTGCTACCGTCAGAAATGAAGGGGATGCGGTAATCATAGGTAATCATGTTTATACGCAATTGTCATTTCCTCTATCTCTGCTAAAAGTATACCGGTGATTTACTGAATATTTGTCGTATAATCTTATCGTTCAATTCCGAGAATATTATTTCTAACACTAAAACTAATTCTGTCTTTCAAGGACGTGTCGTTCGCGGTGGCGCGGCAGACAAGTCAGGACTCCTGCACGAGGGCGACGAGGTTCTCGAGGTGAACGGAGTAGAAATGCGCGGCAAGACTGTCAACGAAGTTTGTGATATTCTTGCTGGTATGCAGGGTGGTCTCACGTTCTTGGTACTTCCGGCTCCAACGAGCCACAGAAATAATTTAAGGAGAGAAGACACGACTCAGGTACGATATATACAGCACACATCTTGATATATTTAGCATATTCTCGTATTAGAAATGTGGACTACCGTGGATCTTGAAACTAGAACAACCAATATTACCGGTGATGGCATTGGAGGTGAAAGGGCAAATGTCAGATAGGGAAAACATTTGTCCTTCAACTTCCAAGATACAAATGACATTGGTCGTTTTACATTTGAACGTCTTTTTACGATTTCGATGTCTGTAGTTCAAGAAAATCAATATTATTTAGTCACTCTGTCGTTCGCTTAATTAAAGTTCGTTCAGTGCATCTATATTGACTGAACCAACGTACGTATAAAAGCGAATGTCATATACATGTAAGCATATGACATTTGTTCTCTTATCTTAACGAGACGGCATTGATACTTGTAAGTTACACGTACAGAATTATCTATAGATCGACGCTAATAGGAAACAGCTATTTTGGCTTTATTGCACGAACATAACGCAGGTATGACATGTGTAACCATAAAGCTTTTACCATTTGCATCTAGATACATATACGAGCGCATTTCGATTACGATCCCGAAGAAGACCCGTACATACCGTGCAGAGAGTTGGGTGTAAGCTTTCAAAAGGGCGATGTACTCCACGTAATTTCCCAAGAGGATCCTAACTGGTGGCAAGCATATCGAGAGGGTGAAGAGGATCAGACACTGGCTGGTCTAATACCCAGCAGAGCATTTCAACATCAGTGAGTTAATTATAATCGAAGATTATAATCGCGCCAATACTTGAATATTCCGTTTTAAAACGGCATTCTGTTTTACCTATACAGACGAGAATCCATGAAGCAGACGATAGCCGGCGACAAATCGACGATGCGAGGTTCGAAAAAATCCAGCACGCTATTGTGCGCGAGAAAAAATCCAAAGAAGAAGAAACGAAACAAGTTTGGCGCGAACTTCAATGACGATGGATATCCACTTTACGCGACAACTGCCATAGATGGTATGTAAAGCCTAAACTGGCTGACCTAATGTCAATTACAAATTGTTAAAGACTGTTCTTAGACGCAAAGTTTTCTTGCAGATTACGACAGCGAAGAAGTGCTGACGTATGAGGAAGTCGCCTTATACTATCCTCGTGCAAATCACAAGAGGCCAATTGTACTCATCGGACCACCCAACATCGGACGGCACGAACTTAGGCAGAGATTGATGCAGGACAGCGAACGTTTTGCTGCAGCGATACCACGTAAGTGTCATTTTTTAAAATTTAATTTAACTTAATTTATTATACTCTTGAAATATACTGACAATGAGATGTATATACATAAGTGTGAGGTAGACACAAAAGGTAAGGCGCCAGCAAAGCTGTTGCTGTAAAGCCTACCCGATGAAGTTGATTAACTTGAAACTAACATGATTGACTAAGATAATATATTTTGTATAATGTGAAGCTAGGATTATTACAGCCAATGAAACAATTAATATGCTATGAATATTTATTATTTTATACACGCAAAAACCGATTTCGTTAAAGTATCTAAAAATTTAGTTAGATACAAATCTAAAAATTTTTTCAAAGAAATACCTCAATCTATAAATAAAGCATAAAAATAATCTAAATAATACATTCTATTTTTTCGATTTCTAGATACAAGTCGTCCAAAGAAAGATTCCGAAGTCGATGGGCAGGATTACCATTTCATTTCTCGTGCTCAGTTCGAGTCCGATATTCTTTGTCGGAAGTTCGTCGAGCACGGCGAATACGAGAAAGCGTATTACGGCACGTCCGTGGAGGCCATCAGGACAGTGGTTAATTCCGGGAAAATCTGTGTCTTAAACCTGCATCCCCAGAGTCTCAAGATCCTGCGAAATTCGGATCTGAAGCCGTATGTTGTGTTTATTGCGCCTCCAAGCCTCGAGAAGCTTAGGCAGAAGAGGATCAAGAACAACGAAAGCTTCAAAGAGGAAGAATTAAAAGACATAATCGAGAAGGCTCGTGAGATGGAGGATAAGTATGGCCATCTGTTTGATATGCTTATCCTCAACAACGATACGGATCGGGCGTATAACCAGCTTCTCACGGAGATTAATTCGCTCGAGAGAGAACCTCAGTGGGTGCCTGCGTCTTGGGTTCAGTAACTTAAGCGGTCTTAATCGCCGCGCTTAAGACGAGCGTTTCTATACGGTGTCTCGACGGTGAGGACGGCGATCGGAGGCCAGTATCTGCGGTATCTGTTTGCAAGACAAGTGCTTTTACGCAATTTTTCCAAGTAAGACTTCAAGCAAGTCTAATAGAAATTCGGAGAACTGGTTCTTCTACAGGTGCCTGTTACATAGTTTTATGTTTCTTACGCAAATCTTAAATCTTCCCCGGTTATCATATTGCAAGTACTACTCGCCTGACAGAGTCTTCCGCGCGTGTTGTCGTACTTTGGTGCCATGAAAATGACGGAGCAATCTTCAAAGGGAGAAAGGGAAGAAGAGAAATAGAAAAGAGAATGAATGTTCTGCAAAAAATTTTCACTCAACCTCTGTGACGAACTACTCCTCGACGTAGATTCTTACATTTGTTATAGAAGAAAAAAAGAATATGGTGCTTATATACCACCGTGAAAGACGACAGTTTTCGAGACTCGGTTGCATCAATGATGTTTCGAATTTAAGCGAATATGTAATCAAATCGCGGACGATAATCTGACGAAAGACTTAAATTTAAGTTTCCGCTTAAATTTCAAACAGAATTGCTGCAGTTTAGTCTACTTTTGGTATCCCGAGATAATTCCGATTGAAATACGTTCGTACGCCGAAGTATCAGAGGTATTTACGATTAAATTCTCATGACTGACCCATTCCCCAAGCGGTTAACATTATTATATTAGATGCGCGAGTATACAAAAAGTATCATCTTTTCGGTGCGCCAAAGCACATCTGCCGAGCGTTTTGCTCTTTCTTACATAGCCCGTTCTACATGAGGAAGTGTACCTGACCTGATGTCTCCTAACAGTGAAAAATTTCTAACTTGGGGGACTCGTGAAAATATCGTGTAATTTTCTATGATCTATCGCATATACGTTTTGATAAATTTTGATAAGTGGAACCGGAGCTCCGATCCAGATTTTTTAAAAGATTCTTATTCAGCGTAGCACGTGCGAATATATTAACGTGATTACATTATTAACTCCGCGTAATGTAATTAATTTTTTTTACGTTTATATCGCGAATCAGTCATACGCATATACATATATATATATATATATATTTCGCATACGATCATAGAGAGTCGCATGTTTTTTCACGTGAAATTTTGGTTAGAAATTTTTGGCAGTCCTGTTATTCTAACCAAGCGGAAGCTCTTATTATAAAGGAAGAAAAAAAAATTCCAAAACGACGATCCCACAAGCATAACGACGCACTTTATGCGTTTCTTCGAACGCAAGAGGAAACGTCTGCGATGTCGAAAAAGGTGAAACTCGCTAACGTTTTATCGTTCGCCCTAGACATTTCGTGTTTGTTTAGAGAGCAGAAACTCGTGTTTCGAACCCGTAGATTCGTTAAACGCAATAGACTTAGGCTCGACTGTGGTTCGGTATACAAGCTTTTGAAAATTTCGCATAAAACAATTGTTTCTCCTAAGTGTTTTTTTACAGGGAGCGATTATTACGCAACGCGATCGAATAGGGTAAAAGATGTTTATCTGTGTCATTGTATCGCTACGAAAATAGGGATCGATGCGAAATAGAAAAGAAAAAAAAATGTGTAGTAGAGAGAGGAAGAAAGGCCACTGTGGTTTTTCATTGGAAATTATTCGGTAAATGCAAGTGCGCGATGTGTATCTTATAAATATTCTTGCGTTAGCAATAATTGTGTATTATGTCGGAAAGTAACTTTTCTGTATTTTTTTCTTTTCTTCGATGACTTTAAGAGCTCCGGTAAATTCGGCAAAGATGTGTCCGTTCGTATAGAGATTGTGGGCTACTGTGTCGTGATTAGATCAACTGTGTAATGTTAGTCGATCCAGAGAGAAAAAGATAGATACACTAAATTCAATGTGAAAAACAGTCGTAAAAATGGACGCGCGACTTAGAGAGATGTGTCTACGGTGAAAAAAAAAAAATCGTTATTTCAATTTTTAGCTATTTAAAATCGATCTTCTAAGAGCCAATCAATGCATGACGGTTCAATATCGTATCACGTATCAGACCGCATGTGAAAGGACGCAAGCAAGATGTGCCAAATAATCCTGGATTATTTCCAGATGAATCCAAGTTTTAAAATGCGCTCAAGAGGCACCCTAGAATTTGTCATTATATTGATTCTGTAAATAATTGTGCACTTATGTATAGAGAGGAAAGGAAGCGGGAAAGAAAAAGATAGAGAGAGAGAGAGAGAGAGAGAGAGAGAGAGAGGGGTGGAGAGAGAGAAGAGAGGAAGGATAGTTATTCGAATTCATCATTATTAATTTTTCTAATTATTATTATCCGAATTATTACTATTATTATGATTATTATTGCATGTGCTGTTTTGTCGAGTGATCATGGCAGACAAATATTAACGTATAACCGCCCTGCGTAATGGACGGCGCGAATTGTGTATTAAATAAATCTCGGATACACATTTATATCAAATCAAGCGAATCAAATTTTTTCAACAGCAATTCTTCACTTGGCAAACCTGTACTAATTACGTCATAATTATGATCATTATACGCATGATTTCGATTACCGTCACGATTATGTAAACGACAACGGTGAAAGTATGTACATTATTCTTATAATTATTGTTATTATTATTATTATTATTCATATTATTATTAATTATATTAATTCCACGTGTAAAATAAACGTACAATTTCAAAGAGGAGAAATATATGTATGAAGAAGAGAAATATATACGAATATGTATATACATCGTATATACATGCCCACATATATTGCGAGAGCTACAAGATTATCAATCCTCGAATATGTGTCCCGAAAGAGTCTTGATTGTAGATAATATATTGTTTCCATTGTTAACAATATCATCTCTATTCATGTTAATCTTTTCTGTTCGTAAAAAAAAAAAGACATTTGACCATCGATGACAAGGTATTCTCTCGTAGTATTTTCGTACCAAGCCTAACATTCCCTTCTTTAATTTAGTTTTAAATCTTTCCCGATTAACAATTGGATTGTTATTGAAAAAACAAGTAACATATCAATATTATTATTCGTAAGTTTGCTTGATGAGAAACTTATTACAATATTTACAGTACAAGATGCATTTTGCAAATGGATTTTGTAATGTTTACACGAATGCCTCTTTTGCCAAACAAAATAGCATTTGCAGTTGGCAGTCGGTGATTGACGTTGCGGTACCACAGGCACAGAGTGAATAGCAGCGATCAGTAGAGAAAACAAATCAGTCAACGTTTAGTGGTTCCTTAATACGATTGGTTCTTACTCTTAGATCCAGCGGAAAATTAAAGGTAAGAACCGATCGTATTAAAGAATCGCTAAGCGAAAAACTGTAGTTATATTTCCGACCTATTTAACGAGCTCTGTATACCACATTTATTATTAGCCTATGCCGATTCGTATAATCCACGCTATAGGAATTGGAATAACAGAGAGCTAATTATACTCTAATCAATATGAACTCTAAATCCGCATGACATTAGCAGCCCTCTCTTTGCGATTTAATTAATTGTTTAAATATCTCAATAAGACTAATTTATCATATCGTCTGAGACTTGAGAGGCAACTGGATTTTTTCACTCATTTCACCAAGCTTACTTTATGAATTTTATTGTTATGCTGAAGTATACGATTGCTGAAATGACGGTTCGGCAGTGGTGCTGCGAGACGGGGTAAGACGGGGTAAGACGTGCTCGAATTCGTAAAAAAAAAAAGCAATGCATTTACATTATTGTGGCTAAAACTATTTTAATTATAATTATCCAGATGACACGCATGTTTAAAAAATAAGACGTAAGACGTAAAAATATCTTAAAGACGTTTTTCCAAAAGACTTGTAAAAGACGTCTTATGTCTGGATTTTTTTCTTATCTATAAAGCACTGACTTCATTAAAAACGATATAATCTGACAACGATCTTTCAGGACGTTTCGTCGAGAACTTCCAGCGTAATCTTCAGCTCCCAGAGCTATTTTTCCATCAGCAAGCAGCAAAAGATTACCATCTTTTTACGTTTTTTTGTATAAATTATCGTCACAAAAAATTTCAACTTTGGCATTATGAAGCTAATTATTTTTTTACACAATTGAAAGTATACCGTCATGTTGCGTCCCAATTAAAGGATCGCTGTCAGGTTATGATTATATCGTTTTTAATGAAGAAAAGTGAAGAAAAGTTTTAGTCTTGGTATTATAACGTGAGTGCATTGTTTTTTTTTTTTACAAATTTGAGCACATCATCTTTTTCTATCCCACAGCGCCACTGCCAGACCGTCATTCCAGCTATCATATTTCGATATAATAATACAATTCATGAAGGTTCGCTGAAATAAGTGAAAGAAATCCAGCTGCCTTCTGAACTAGATAATAGATGATTTCTGTCCTTCAATCCCTGGCATCATTATTGGATCTTACATGATATCGCGATTTTCCAGTTATCACCCTTCACCCTTGAACATTGTCGACCGCGGTTCCGTCGCTTTGACAGGAAACGCCGTCAATTCTTTGGGGCCGCCGCCGTCGCTACCGTCGCCGGGGGCGGTGGGTGGTGTGGCCGCGCGCATGTTTCTTCTCCGATGGAAATGGATCGATGCTGAAAATAGCTCGGTCCGCAGGAGAGTACGAGGTGAGTCGCCTTCGCTTTCGGCACGGCCTTCGCGTCTCTATCGACGCTTGCCGCCGCCGCCGCCGCCGCCGCCACCTTCACCGTCACCGCAGCCGACGCTCCATTCCCAGCTAATAACTCATTTCCGTAACTCGTTACCTCTGACTTCTTGTCTATCCAATCTTCCGCATCCGGCGCGGCCGCCGCCGCCGCCGCCGCCGCCGCCACCGCCGCCGCCAACATCGCTACTGTCGTCGTCGTCGTTCTTCTTTCACGGATCAAATACGCCGGCTGCGAGTACCGAACTACCTCGAGCCGCGACCCGGGACCTAAGTCGAGCGGGATGACGCGAAAAAAATGTGTGTCGTATCAACGCGGCTGATGAGGCTGAAATCGTAAGTATTGCACGACCTCGGTTTAGCCGTAGCGGCCGCCGAAAGGCGGACGAGGGTGCCACCCCCCCCCCCCCCCCCGGTGGACGGCGGGCGCTCTCGCATATTCGACCGGATTGATCGCCACTCCGGCATCCCTCTGTAATCGCGCAGCGACATTTACAAGTTGCATATAATTTTCGTAGATTCACACAATTTTTCGTCTTCGCAACAGGCGACCGTAACTCTGTTCGTTGCTCTCATGCCGTTACTTCCGACGCGTAATTGTCATTACGCGCATTATTAGCTCCGCTCCAAATCGAAAATAGCCCTTCGTCCACTTATTCGCGATTAGATTAGATACGAAACGCGTATGCTATAATTCTAAATGGAATTTAGATAATCTTGGACGCGTTGTTGAATGCCATCATGGAATATACACGATTACTAGTTGCACGTTTAATTAATGTCGCCGCAAGTCGATGGTTTGTGGCTCTCATGATGTGTGTAGCTTACATAGTAATAGACGTCCTAGATGGAAATTAGGAAAGAAAAATCGGGCTAATTCAGTGTTATATTTTGGATAATTCCGTGCATGGTGCACGAGAAGTTAACGCCACTTACGTATTTCATCTGATTTCATATATCTACTTTCTTTTAATCTTCCTTTGGCCTCCTATTAGCAGCATTAGCTTCAAAGAACGTTCATAATTGACTTTTAAGTTTGATTTATACGATATTACTTGATGATATATTCCTAGGGACTAGTCATTATTTTATTGGGATGCTATATAGAAAGGATGGGATTAAGAAATTTTATTCTTTACCTTTTTTCAGTTTCTCGAGCGTGCTTAATTTGTACGGAGTTAAATTTGCATTTGCAAACGTAAGTTAAGCAACAATTTGAAATGTCTTATAAAGTTGCTTATACGAATCCTTGCCTTTGGAGAGATCTTGAGAAATTGAAATCATAAACGCCGTGCAGCGTGATTCATTGTTCTCTATAGAAGCTGAAACGTTTATTTATTGAACCTTTAAAATCTGCGTGCAAAGTACGAATTATATCGGCATAGCGCTGCTTTCAAACCCCCTTCGGTGGAGATAAAATTAGATTCGGCGTAGCACTCGCGTGTTTCTTGAGACGCCCGCAGTCCCCCGTGTCTCGATGAATGTGACTGACACAGCAGCGACTACTGTGGCAAGACTTAATACACGATGAACTGCAATGAGACTTAGAAGACCTGATCGATTACGGTGCAGGAAAAGTGGTCTTCGGCAGTTTGCGTTTCCCCATCTTGTCCCGGTGATCGACTGCACCGCAGGAAAGACACGTTTAGCAGCTTCTCTTTAAGTACTGCGTTTATAGAGTATTGATTTTTATCGTCGCGTGTTGCGTATTATCTCATATTTTCGAAAACTTGTTACTTTTCTTTTGTGAAAAGTTGCGTTTCTCGGAATTTTGTCGCATTGCAAGTCGCTCCGATGTTTTATACCAAAAATATTTACTTATTTTTTTTTTTTTTTTAAAAATCTCATAAAAGGATGGAGTGTCGATATATAGTATTTTATAACAAATGATAGAATATATATTAAGATCAATTTTATAAGCTTTTAAGATAAATTTTTATAGACATATAAAATAGACATGTTCATATTGTTAGCCGTTTTTTTTTTTATTATTGTACCGTGTAACTGCCGAAATTACAATCGAGGAACGAGATATAATCGAAATTAATATAATATTATACTCTCAAGTTTTCCTTTATTCAGGAATCTCGTGACAGACTTCAGGTAGAATGTGTAAGTGACAGGTGCATATAAGTGCTGGCAGAGCCCTTGAGAGATATCGTTACAGTTAATACGCTACCTTTACTTAATATAAAGCTTTATGACAACTGCAATTGGATATTGAATTCGAATCTTTTCGTTGACGGTATGACCTAATTAAATAATGAGTAAAATTTAACGATATATTATCCGATGAAGAGATAGCTTTTACTTTGTCCTACTCTCTATGCTTTTTCCTAAACATTTAAATAATTTCTATAAACTTTTTTTACATTTTATTTTGTATGCTCATAATTTGAAAAAATGCATGACACAATATAGAGTCGCTAACTGTCCCGTATTCGATACTGATTAAAAATCTGATAAAGTTTTTACACGATTCTGCACATCGTAGTCTGTGCTATACTCTCATTAGCTCTATAATTATTGTTTTCCATTTGATTTAAATCTGATAAAATTGTACACTACAAACTTAAGTACAATGACATTGACGTTTAATGTGACAAATATATAATTTGTTTTAAATTTTAAAAAGAGTTTTTGCAAACTTCAATGTACGCGTATTTAAACGTTTTTACATATAAAACTGCAAACAAATATTTATTATTTGTTTCTCCACTCACGATCATGTCGCCTTATAAATAATTCTTTGCGATCAAAGTTTAAAAAAATGTTATTTGGAAAATCTGATGTAATTTTAAGGCATAATCTACGCCTTAAAATTACATCTAAAAATATGCACTTGTAATTTATAATTTGTTACTTAATTTCTAAAAAAATAGCATATTATATTAATTGTCAAAAGATACTTTTTTAATAATTTGTAGAAAAGTTTTAAGTAAACATATTTATGTTAATTTGATTTAGTAAATAAATGACAACTAATGTAATTCACGTATTACTAATAATATTATGCAAACATATTAATTAAAAAAGTCAATTGATTAATTAAGTTTCTTTCATTAACAAGCATTAATTGTAATCTCAATTATACAAAATCCAAATAACATCTCTATTATCGAAGATGTCATGTACTGTCTCCATTTCTGAAGTATCTTGTGTTGCATATGATTATCGATAATATCGATTCATGAACGATACTAAAGAAATGCTATTTGACAAACGAAATAGGAACAGATAGAGCATTTGGATCTTTAATTAACGAAAATGAGTCAAAGTGTATTAAACATTCATGATATGTATAATTTATTTCCATTTGGCTATGTAGAAGAAGCAAAAGAGACGCCGACATAAGTCACTGTCGATCGCTTTGTAATCTAGAACGTCTAACAGGAATCGGTTTGACCTAAACGTTACCCTGAAATTTAAGAAATTCTTTATGGCCTTCGCCACTGGATATTTCTTTTTTCCTTAGATTATTTTATGTACTACTTTTTGTTGTATTCGCACATAATACAACGAAAATATATCTATTATGTAAGTGGCAATTCAACATTTTCTGGTAAACATTTTCTTTAAATTACTTATACAAGAACAAAAATCCAAATTGATTTATATTTAATTTTAATATTTTGATTGCTCGCTGCTTTTACTTTAAAATTTAGACTGCAATCTAATAATTGGTATTAATAGATTAGCATTAATTGCGGTATAACAATATTTGATAAAAATATTTGCTGAGTACATTACCAAAGAAATTTCTTTTTGTTGCTGGAATCTGCTCGTTTGCTTTTTCGCATATCGATTATAATTTCATGACACACATATACGCCAATTCTTCACACCATATAAACACGTATGTGTGCATCACTATATTGCAGACCAGATCTAATTCATAGCCGGAATTGCTCGGCGACCCATGATGAAAACCTAACTACGCCGAGGGATTTGTGCGTGTAAAAGGGTGCTCTTACCGTCGCCAAAGAGTAGTGCTATAGCACGTAGGTCACGTACGAAAGACAAAAGTGTCACATTTAAGAGTTTATGATCGAGAGGATCATTTTCATTTTATCCTCCATCCTCTTTACTATGCGTACCTCCTCTATCAACTGACGCATTTTAGTTTACGATTTTTTCTCGAAGCTCGCCATGCGAGAACATCGAAAATAGAAAGTATTATACTACATATTTATCGTTTTATTGATGATCCGCTGCTGTACCACACGCTGGTATATTAATTAAATTCTATCGACACCTGCAAGTTTGGTGTATATCGATTAAAATGCAAATATACACGTGTGTCACACGATTATAAGCTTATCAGGGCGTTGTGTACATAGCTTGTAATCTATCTATCGATGCACTCTTGTCTCTAACTTAACATAAAAATAATAAGACGGTTAAAAACATTTGTAAACTATTAATTTTACGTTCGCATAGTGCGTAATAATGTACGTACGATTTCAGCCATTATCGTAAAATGTGCAATGTATTGTTATCGAATTCACCGCAAGTCAACGTCATTGAAATACAACGGAAATATGAAAATGTTGAAATTCCATGACGAAATGTAAAGAACTACGTTTCTCGGCGAAAATCTAATTTATCCGCTTTCTATATAAAGTTTTAACTGTCTTCGACGATTTTGACAGGTCTGGCAAGTCATTTGTGAGGAAGTTAGATGTCATTCGTAGAGCACATCTCCGAGAAATGCTCCTAGAAATATTTCGCCTTTATTTCGACCGGTCGCTATTTTTGCTTGTCGAACGGAATTGAGTTGAGGACCAGGGAGAAAAACATTCGGTTACTGCACTACGATCGATTGGCCTCTTTTAGCAATGATCCCGCATTGTCACTCTCTATTCGGAGATGTAAATTACTATAGTCTAATGACTCCATGATTTTTAAAACGTAGTGTCTTAATTATCTAGAAATAATTAAGAAATTTTAATTACTTGTGTATGTGTGTGTCCTAGAATATATAGAATATTTTGCATCATCTATTCATGAAATTGCACAGTATAATTGTAAAAATATAACAAAAGTGATCTTTTTTTTTTTTCAAAAATGTTTTAATCATGTTTATCGCTGGAGAAATATATTCTTCATAGATTGTAAATAAATTTCATATTTTTATGCAATAATCTGGATTTTTATTTTCAGGAGCCTCTCACGCACTACAGTAGGTCTTAGAGGATGCACAAGTTAGCCAAGGGGCTGAAGAAGAAGAAAAAGCCGAAGAAGGGCAAGAAGGGAGCGGAGGAGGAGGAGTTTGATCCGGAAGAGCTCGAGCGTTATCGGCGCGAGCGGGCAGAGGCCCAACAGAAAGCCGAGGAAGCCGGCGAATCAGCCAAAGGTACCGGATCTGACGAGTGGAAAAAGTTCCAGGCTTTGACTGCTGGCGTCGATTCGGTTTTGAAGAAGACTCAAAATGACCTCGATCGGATAAAGTCTACTTCATTCTTCCAGCGAAAAGCGCCGTTGGAAGAGAAGAAACCAGAAGAAGCAAAGCAAGAGGACTCCAACAAATCATCCTCAAAGAGGTGGGTAGGCTTCGACAAGGAGGGTAATCCAATCGAAGCTGCACCGCCGGAGATCAACGGTCAAGAAACAAAGGAAGAGAAATCACTCGTTAACGAGGACGGTTTTGTAGACGTACCAGAGGACGAAGATGAGCAAGAGGATTCCGCCGATGAGGATATCTTCGACACCACTTACGTCGACGTTCTTCAAAACATCGACGTTCAATTAGCTTATATACCAGACAGTCCGACCGAGGAAGAGACTGGGGACGATCCCTTTGACACCACCAACGCCGACAAGGTTCTTCGTACAGTCGATAAAAAGGGCAATAAGCTAGTCAGTTTAGGCAATGCTGTTGAGGTATTATCGGGAAGAATCGACTATGTAAGCACTTGCAAGATCACCAAGGGAAGGAGACCTCGAATTCAACAAGATCTATTGTTGGACGATTTTGACGAGGCGGAACAGCTGTCGGCGGAAACTGTTGTAAACGAACCGACAGAAATAGAAAAGACTTTACTAGATGATGATAACGATCTTCCCGATATTCCCGTTGACTTGACGAAATTACCGCCTGTGCTACCAAGACCAGTCAGCCCCGTTACTCCTACAGTTATTCAAGAGAACGCAACTTTGACTGAGAAAACATCGAACGGTCCACTAGATATTTCTGAATTTGAAGTTTTGAAGGAGAAAACGATTTTAGAAGAAATTCCTGATTTGGATGACGCTGAATTTGATTTAAACGCCTCGCCAAATGAGTCGACTTGCCTCAAGGAAGCCGATGATCCATTTGCCACGAAGGAGCCTGAAACAACCGATTTTCAAACAGAGATAATTGAGGCCAGCTTCGAAGCGGCTACCTTTGTCGACGAGGCTGATCCGTTTGATACTACATTCGCGGATAATATATTACCAGGTAAAACAGAGCTAAAATTTATCGAGAAAGAACTTGAAGAACTGCCTGTCTCGGAAGTATCCATATCGTTAACTGATCCCGCTGGTTTTAACAGAGATTACGAAACTGGCCTGTTGAAGTTAGATGATGAACAGAAAGATGAGCATAATAGTTTGCTATCATCAAAGAAGGACTTGTTAGGCGGTTCGACCACTGATCTTAGTCAATTGGCGGACGAACCAATAGCGCCTGTTGAGGATATCACTTACGTTGATCCTTTCGATACGTCTGCAGTGAAAGAGCTTCCACCCGGTAAAACAGAGCTCAAGGTTTTAGAAAAAGAATTACTCGGTGAACAATCCAACAGTTGCGTCGAGGACGATAATGACTTTGATCCAAGGAAGGATGAGACGTCGGTAAAGCAGCTACCCACAAAACCGCTACCACCTAGACCATCCGCGCCTGTTCAATTTGCGCCAGTTGAGCCAGTGTTTACTGTCAACTTTGAAGAGGACGAGAAGGTCGAAGCGACTCCAACGAATCTCGAGAGAAAGGTTTCCCGGCCGGAAGTTCTCGAACTAGCTCCAACTAAAGCTGTTGCGTTTGAATTGCCGACGCCGTCAAAGAGACCCGACCTTCTCGCGACTACCGAAGAGGAGAAGACACTACCCTCTAAACCGCTGACACCGTACTATACCCAGAAATCTATAGAAGAGTCATTACCAATAGACGACGAGGAAGTAGATGTCGATCCATTCGACACGAGTTTCGTCAATAACGTCGCGCCAGGCAAGACCGAGCTCAAGCTCATTGAGTCAGAACTGTTGAGGCAAGAACCCAAGTTGCCTCATAGCTTGAGCGATCACGACTTTGATCCGAGATCTACCGCAGAACCAATCAGAAGGCAGAGCGACTTCACGGCTACCTCGGTCACACCGAGCAATTTAAAACTTGCGCAGCTACAATCGTCGCTGATACAAAAAGTCGAAGAGGAAGTGATACCAAGACAAGAACCCCACAGGCAGGAGAGCATTTTGGATGCGGAAATCGAAGTCGACGCAAAACCTCTGACACCTAGAATCGAGAGTAAACCTATCGTGGAAGAGGAGATTTCCTATTCGGATCCTTTCGACACTTCCATCGCGACGAACATTCTGCCCGGTAAAGCGGAGTTGAAGATATTGGAGAGTGAATTGCAGCAAATTCCTCAACAACCACCACCGCGCTCTATTGTTCTACCTACGGTGGTACCTATCGTAGCATCGACAGTCCCGGAAATTGACGACTTCGATCCTAGAGCGGACGAAGTAAAGGAGTCCCAAGACTTTTTGTCTTTAGACGGACAAGATCCCGGCGACAAAGTGTTGACGCCGCTTCAGAATAAAGATCTTACTTTGGACGACGACGTGGATCCCTTCGATACTAGCTTCGCTACTATCGAGCCTGGGCGGACCGAACTGAAATTGCTCGAATCCGAACTGATGAAGTAATATTATCAATTGTTATATACAGTTCTATTTTTTCAAAATCTTTAGAGCAATCTTTTGAATATCTTGTTGTTAATCGAACTAAGTATACGAGTTGATTATTTCTTTTGAAGCTATATAAAGAGCTTAAATCCTTATGCTCTATACTTACGTCAACAATTAATTTCTACATATATTATAATCTAATGGGAAATTTCCAAAAATGCTTGTGTTAATTGACGAATTAAAATTGTACCAAAAAATATCTGCCTAACACGCAGAGTATAAACAAACAGACTAAAATTAGTTTATTCTATTTTTATGGAAGTACAGTTTAAAAGATTTCGCTCAACAATTGTTAAAATTAACTCGTAATCGGAGTTTTTGAATCAATTCAATCATGGATTCCAAGGGTGGCAATCCGTTCTTAATGGACGATTATGCAACGGAACCGGGGGACGGTTTGCCCCCGCAGGCTTCTAATCCTTTCCTCCAAGATTTCACCGACGCGGCAGCTTCCGGCGCGGGCGAGAATCCTTTTTTAAATTTCGGCAGCGACCAAACAGCGTACGAACCACCAATATCCGTCGATTCTACTAATCCATTTGCCTCCTTTGGCATTGAAAGTACCGCTCCGGATACTGGATTCGGAGCGATCGCCGACACTAATACGCCAGCAACCAACGTCTTCACTAGCCAATCATCAAATATTTTCGTCACGTCCGATAATACGAATGTAGATCTGTTTGGTACGATGACGACGACAACAGCCGAGAAACAACCGACGACGATTGTTAGTCCGCCTCAACCATCTCCAGCGGCAACACCTCCGTCGAAGAATGGAAAACCGCCGCCATCAAGACCACCTCCACCGAGACCACAACCACCACCGATACCGCATCCACCGGTACAACCGCCTGCCAAGAACACGAAGGATCTGATATTATCAGTTACGGGAGCAATGGACGCTACCTCAAACCATCTTCTGGATCGTTTGCAAGCAACTAGAACGCCCAGTCCCACGCTGATACACTCTCCGTCACCTACTCCGGAGCATAGCTTTGCCGATCTTCTGGACGTCGACAGCAATGTGCCGGATCTGATCCCAGACGATAAAGTTGTTGAGCCGCCAAAAAATCAAGACATCATGGATCTCTTTGATGCGCCTTCTGAAGTCACCTCGACCGGTATCTTCTCTACTTCCATGACCACTACGGATACTACCAGTCTTATCACTGGAGTTTCGATGACTACCACTACCAAAGACAATCCCTTCGCAAGTATGAGCGAAGAGGCACTGGTACCGCAAGCGCAGCCTACCTTTGGAATGGAATATCCGGAAGATATTATTAGTAACGAGAAACGGCCTTCAGTGACTTCTGCGACCCCTTTCGCGGTCATAGAAACAGACGTTGAACAGTCTGGTACTGTCTTGGACCTCACGGAACCTGTCCCTGCGATTCAACCTACGTTGATAGCAGCTACTGAACTCTTTCAAGGTTAGAAAATTTCTTCTCTTTTTTTTGTTTCGTTTATAGAAATAGAATAGTTAAAAACATCAATTCATCTGAATAATGTTACATTGCTTTAATTTTATTATATTTTACATAATTCTATATATTGCTTTATAGGAGTAGAACAGGTTTCTACCAATGCTGATGCGAACTTTTTCTCCATGACCAATACAAGCATGACAACGCCCTTCGGCATAGTCGAAACCACGTCCGCACCCTTCGCAACTGCAGCTCAGCCTTTATTTGCTCCATCGGAAGTCACGCAGTCAGCCTTTGCCTCGGATCTACTCGGTGATTTCGGAGAACCGACCAAGGAGGTCAGCAGTGGCCTGATCTCCACCAGTCCGACTCCTGGAACAGAATTTCCTAGAAACGAGGCTTACAGGCCCGAAGAACAATTGGATAACTTCGCCGCTACGACGAAGGCGATCGAGGATACTGGCGACTCATTCGATGCTTTTGCGTCCAAATTTGATAAGGCTGCCGAACCAGAAACCAATGGCGGAGATCCTTTCTTGGATGCCTTCGGTGGCGGACCAATCGCTATGGACACTTCCAGCGATGGTAGGTATATACGAAGCAACAACTTTTGCAACTTTATATTTTAACTTAACTGTTTATAATCATTTTCTTTTCAGTTTGGGGAGATTCATCAGCAGCTGGCTCGGAAGCGACGATCACTGGTTTTGGAGAATCTGATGGTTTTGATTCTTTCTTGAGTATGACGGCTCCACCACAGGATACGAAAGTAAAAAGAGCTGAGTCTGCGGAATCGGACGAGGGGCCCGATTTCAGTGTGTTTATCAAGTAAGTTAAGGAAAGCTACAGCTACTGACTAAAAAGAAAGAAATTGAGAAATTTTTAATTGATTTATTTCTGATGCTAATCGTGAGATATTTAGTAAATAACATCGAGAAATTATCAATTATTGTCTGAATTGCTGTACACAGTTAGATTCAAGAATATAATAATACTATTTCTAACATTAGTGCATAGGTAATGAGTTCTCTATTTATCTCTTAGACCAAAAGAAGGAGATCAGATAACAGCAATAGAAGGTGGACCTGTACCTACGTTAGCACCGCCGCCAAAAAGTCCGCAAATCGCTGCGTATGCGGATTCCTCGCCGCGTTTCAATCCCTTCGATAAATCTGGAATCGCGCAGGATGCTGTGGTATCTGAGACTGCACAGACAGCCGAAATGGCTAGGACAGATTCTCAGGTATTCGCATTGGATAAATTATTATATGCCGCGTTACTTTAAATTATTTCCCCATCAACCAAATATATTTTTACGCGCAGGTCTTGTCTTTTATTTTTTAATTAAATTAAGAGCATAAATACGTATGAAAGAACTGCGGTGCTTAAAATGCAACAAATTTGATCAAGTCCTATATGTGGAATAAAATATTTTTTTTTTATTTCACACACACACACACACACACACACAGGAAACCCATCACAATCCTTTGTTTGATGAGGACGTTAGCCAACCGCTTGAGGATTTCCCGCGGATAACTTATACCGGCGATGGTTGGGAGATGCAGTTGCGACAGCCGAACAAAAAGAAAATCACAGGGCAACGTTTTTGGAAGAAGATCTTTGTCAAACTGGTTTACCAGGGTGACAATCCGAGTCTACAGTTGTTCAATAATAAAGACGACAAAGATCCGTTTCAAGAATTACCTCTGCTCGCTTGTTATTCGGTATCGGACATCGGCGCTCAACAATTTGATCAATACGGGAAGATCTTTACAGTGAAGCTACAATACATCTTCTATAAGGAAAGACCTGGCGTGCGACCCGGCCAGGTCACGAAGGCGGAACGACTTACAAACAAACTCAGCCAGTTCGCAGCGTACGCTATTCAAGGGGATTATCAAGGCGTCAAGGAGTTTGGGAGTGATTTGAAGAAATTGGGTCTTCCTGTCGAACATGCACCTCAGGTAAATTTTTTTAGTTCTTTATATAAATTATTTCTAACACATATCAAGCAGTACAATTAACACATCTGTACATATCCCATAATGTGTGCAGATCTCTCAGTTATTCAAACTTGGTTCCCAATGTTTCGAGGACATGAAACAATTTTCTTGTGCTATCGAGGAAGCACTCTTCAGGTTACCGGCGCATCGTGATCGGGCTCTAACTTACAAAATGGAAGAAGTTCAGGTAACAGTCGTGGATGAGCTGTATGTCGAGCAGAACGCAGAGGGTCACGTAGACAAGCAAATCGCACGCGTTCGTCTTTTCTTCCTGGGTTTCCTTTCCGGTAAATATCACACAGCAATTGCAAATATATTACGCTACATTAAAAAAAAAAAAAATCACAATAGAAAAATTGTGTTCTTACAATTTAGATTTTTTATGAAATTCAATTTATTGTTTAGGTATGCCCGACATAGAATTAGGAATAAATGATATGTGGCGACAAGGTAAAGAGGTTGTTGGTAGACACGATATCATCCCCGTCGTAACGGAAGAATGGATTCGCCTGGAGAACGTCGAGTTCCATTCATGCGTTCAGCAGGACGAGTACGAAAAATCAAGGATAATAAAGTACGTACTTTACAATAATAAAATCAATAAGTGTAACTTTCTTCAAATAAGCATTAATAATTCTAACAATTTCTTCTTTGCAATTACAAATAAGCTAATAATAAGCTATAACGTTAATAATAATAGACTTAAATTTCTTTATAATATAAGGTACCTTTATTTTGAGACACTAACATAATTTTGCCTTTAACTAATCAACGTGTGTATTTTAAACCATAAAATTATAAATTTATTTTACAACTAATACCTTACTAACATATCTTCTAAGGTTCAAGCCGCCTGATGCATGTTACATTGAACTGATGCGGTTTCGCGTAAGACCGCCTAAAAATAGAGAACTACCGCTTCAGCTAAAAGCTGTTATGTGCGTTACCGGGAACAAGGTAATTTTCTCTGTTTCCATTTCTTCAATAAACTTTCCGTATAGTATTTAAATAAGAGCGAAAACTTCTTGTTGATTTTAACCATCATCGTATCTTTCTTCTATCTGTTATATTAGATAGTATTGTTCTCCGTTCTATTATAAAAATATTATATTGGGCTTTATGTAAAACTTTTTTGTTGAAATTTCTTTTCATTCCTCTCATTCTTGCAACGCGCAACAAATTTTCATAGTGACATGTTTATTGTAGCTGCATCATTTGATCTCTCTTTACGCGTTTTCAGGTGGAGTTGAGAGCAGACATTCTCGTGCCTGGTTTTGCATCCAGAAAATTGGGCCAAATACCATGCGAAGACGTGATGGTTCGCTTCCCTATACCTGAGTGTTGGATCTACCTCTTTAGGGTGGAGAAACACTTCAGATATGGCTCGGTAAAATCAGCACATAGAAGAACAGGGAAGATTAAGGGTATCGAGAGATTCTTGGGTGCTGTCGATACGTTAGAACCGCAGCTGATGGAAGTAACTTCCGGCCAGGCGAAATATGAGCATCAACATCGCGCCATCGTATGGAGGATGCCTAGGTTGCCAAAAGAGGGTCAAGGTACTTGTCTATATATTTCTTTTATTTAAACTATATAAAAAAAAATCTAAGCAGTAAGACATAAACGATCGATCAATTACAGTCGAGACAATAATATAACGTAAGACAATAATATAAGTAGTAGCGAATAAAATAATTGATTTGCTTACTACTAACGCTTTTCTACTGCCACTATAGCGTCAGTCGAGATTAACAAATTATTCTAATTTTTCTTGTTTCATTGGTAAAAAATTTTTATATTATATTTATATTGTTTTATACTATTTTTTTTATTCTATTTTGTGAACTAAAAAAACTAAAAAACTGAATTCTGGAAGTCTGAACAATATCTTTACTAAACGTAAGAATATTTAGATTCTGCATAAAAGTAGAAGCTTTACGCGTAATGGTTTAAATATACGTTCAAATCATCGTCCAAATGATTGCTGCTGGCTCTCGTCCAATTTCAGTTATTTGCGGTTATTTCTAGGTGCGTACACGACGCATCAGCTGGTTTGCCGTATGGCCCTCACCTCTTACGATCAGATCCCTGAAAATCTCTCGGAATATTGTTACGTAGAGTTTACAATGCCGGCGACACAAGTATCTCATACAACTGCGAGGAGCGTCAGTCTCCAGAACAGTGACAGTGATGCGCCTCCAGAGAAGTATGTTCGCAATTTGTCGCGTCACGAATACAGGTGAGTTTTTAAAAAGATTATTTTAATATTATAAATTATATATCAAGAATTCCAAACCTTTGCAGTATATCTATCGACGAATTATTCGATTATTAAAATTAATAAGCGTTTGATATTCCTATAAGAAGACAGTCCATTTACGCTGAATTCAGATTTTTACCCGAGTGTCATCCAGGTATCACTCTCTTTTGTTGTTTATCGAATGTTAAACAAAGATGACATGACACCCGGATGAGAATTCGAATGTTTCCTCTAATTGTTTCTTTTTATTGTTTTCTTTTTATTTAATATAAAATTTTTATTTAATATTAAATTGATATTATTTGTTAAGTATCGCTGTATTGTCTCAAACGTTATTTAGGGTAGGGATTGAGCATACGCAAGGTGAAGGGCCGGGTGCGTATGTCACGGCGACGGTCACGAAGAAAATCCCTGAGACCATGCCAGAAGTTCAAGAAACGCCCGACGCACCGGCCGAATCTGATTCCGATTCTTCAGAGTAACATGAGTAATCATGGTGGATAAGTCAATGTTGATTGATCGTCTCCGCGTTGCAATAATTAGTACAGTAAGCGTCAAAAAAAATGCGACTCTTACAACTAATATTTCAATTATCGGTTTAATTATTATAAATAAAATGAGTAGAGCCGGGGACAAATTTGATTAAAACATAAATATTTAGTTCATCTACTGTCGTACGAGTATTTGAAACTGTCAAATAGTTGCACGACTACTTAAGCAAAATCACATGTCTTTTTTTTTCAAGATACCCAATTTTTGTATAGTTCCGTTCGTATATGCGTTCGGTGATCAAATGTCGTTCAGTCCGCCCGAGATATTGTTTTAAGATCCAATTTAACCACTCTTTGGAGAGTGTGTTTGAACTAGTATTTGCCTCCTTTCTGTCATTTTTTTGTATGGAGTGGACAGGATTTTAGACAATCTTGCCATTGACCAATCCAATAAGAGTTCATGCTGTTCGTGAACAATTATATCGCCTAATTTCCTAGGAATTACGAACTCTGATAATACAAAGTCCAAATTTGAGACATAAGACGTTCTTAAGATGTCTTTTAGATGCCAAAGATATGTCTCGATTTTGGACACTTTGTGTTGTCTGAGAACTTATTGATATTTGATTAGGTACCAATTTTTTTTAACACACAGAATACAATACGCGGAACGGTGGCAATTCACAAGCTGACAAATTTCTTGAATTAGATTTTGGATATGGAGCAAATCGTATATTTTTTTTTATCGAACATTTTTAATATACGAGAGAGAGATTGACAAAAATATAAAATTATTATTACAACTTTATAATATATTAAAAGTGATGCTTCCATTATACAACAGATGGCGTTACTATGTCATATTCAGCTAACATAATAGTGATTAAAAAAAAGTCGCATTTTTTTTTGCATATACTGTATATTATTAAGAAGATAGAAAACTAGGACTATAAAAAGGGTATGGGTTACATAAGTCGATTGGTAAAAAGTTATATATGGGTGCAATGATACACTAGTCGTTTAAGCGGTGAACATAAGGATAGTATTTATAATTCGTTCTTATTTTAAGACCGTTTTAAGTAATATTTGAAAATGTTTACAGCTCTGCGGCCGGTATTTATAGTCCGTTCTTATTAGAAGACGTTCTTAAGTAATGTCTTAAGATGCTAATGTGGCTCTGTAATATTAGTTCATGACATCTAAAGACTGTACTCAAGACGATCCTACATACAAGAATCGCGAGTATATACACCAGCCTCTGATTGGCTTATGACATCTTAAAATTATTTCAGACAGTCTTAAATATAGAACCGATTATGAATACCGGCCATAGATAATATATCATGTACATGTTACTAGTCTGTATACAGAGAGAAAATTCACACGAATAGACCACGAGATGTTTCATAAGTTTGCTGATAGTTGTAATAAACGGTGGATGATTTTACACTTGAGAAAGTAAACACTTCGCGCGATCGTTCATCAGTTTAAAAATAATTGGCCCGATAATTATTACGATTGAAGGAAACGGAATCAGAAAAGACTAAAATTAGTCAACTTACAAGATCCTTAAATGCATCGATCGTTGAACGATCAAGTTAATCAGAGCCATGCAGCATGCTAAAGAGATAATTTATCTGAATAAGAATTTCCAGAATAAGAATTACGAATGTACAAATTATTCTCGACTTTTTATCGAGATTCTCACATCTATTTGGAATTGAATATTGTATATTATTCTTTTTTTTTTCGATTTTCGAATTAATTGCTATGATATGTTCACAAAATAATGATTGACAGCGAGCAATTTACGAAACATCTCGTCCACATTCTCGTGTAACATAGCGGCTAATGACAAGTAAATAATTAAAGGGAAAATAATTTGAAATATGGAAAGACAATACCGGTTTTCTGTTTCATTTAGCTTATTAAGTCGTAGAGCAACGAAAAGCTTTGTGTCCGTAAAGTGCGTTAATTTATGACATTTTAAAGATGTAAAAACATTTTCATAGGCGATCGTAATGAATTGAAATTGTTGATGAAAACATTTGCACGCTGTGTGTTTTTTAAACAGATGACACAATTGTTTATTGGGAAATTTATATCAAAATTATTTGTATTATTTATTACATCTTAGTTCTTCTGAGTTATATTACAAAAATTTTTCTTTCGTACATTATTATACATAGAACTGATGTCTTATTTAAATACTTAAAAATATTTATAGTTTTAAAGAAAAACATTCATAAATCTGGCATACATTTTTATTATGTTAATTAAAACGAAAAATCACACTCAAAGAGAAAGACATATCTCTAAATTACGTCGTCGTTGCAATCAGAAGGTAATAACGAGAACACTATAAGCAGACAATATTAGTAGCCTAGTTTATATCGTGCACTTGATACAGGTACTAACTAGTAACTTTCTGTTGATTTATCTTAACTTCGGCGATACGTGTAAACATATACATGATATGTGTATTAATTATTTTGCATATTATATCAAATGCATGTTATATCAATTTAGTGCATTAGTCTTTAAGTATATTGCTGAAATTATTACAATTTAATAGAAAGTTGCTAATTAATACGCGTATCAACTTACAAAGTGCTCAGTGTAAAATGAGTCAATATATTCTATTCCCGTAGTATCCCCTAGTAAATCCCATTGTTTGAGCTTATAAATGATTTATGCATACCGTTATCTAGTCGCTAGTAGGTACTAAGTTATAAATTTATTATCAAGGTTAGAGTCTGCGGTTAGAATCTGTGAAATATTATGTGAATAATAATGAGATATTGATAATTCTAGAACGATGGTGTCCATTGTGTATATATA
>NW_017306091.1:3848115-3854305 GCF_001594115.1 Trachymyrmex septentrionalis
GCGATGGAAACATGCATTTCTTGCGAAAAATCATCTCTCTAGTTTCCCAACAATATTCGTTAAGAGTTAACAATAATAATATCATGAATAATCTGCAAGTGCTTGTAGTGGTAGCGCGTTGTAAAATTCTAGACTAGACATAAGTTTATGTTTTTATCGTTTTATTTTCATCTTTCTCGGTCGATACGTATAACGGTATCGACTTGTGGCAGAAAAGCAGCATCACCAAATATTAGAATTAAGACTGTACTAGTGATATAATTATGAGAGGTTTCTATACTGTAGACGTACACGTGAATACAGAGAGATCTCCATTAATTACATACAGTCTGATGTGTAATCTCATATTGTATATCTAAGATAAGATATTTAAGTAATTAGAGACATAAGTTTCAGTTGTGTTTTCAATTTTACTTTGACATTCTCAACCGGCAAAAAAGGTCGTAAGAGTTCATTCTAGTCCCTAGCTATTAAGAGAATCGTATGACACGGAAGAATTCGCCGTCGATCATGCGTTATTTGATAAGGTTTAGATTAGGGATAGATTTTAAGCATGATTTCGGTTCGCTACCGATTATTGTGGTGTTATGAACGTTGAAATATAATACTCATAAGTACACCCGTTAATTGCTCTGATCTTCGGCGACGTAAATTAGTCTTACACGAATGTCTCATAGAATCTTCTGTTCAGCGGAATCTGACTTGATTGAAACATTGTCATTCTCAACTAGAGATAAAAATGACCGAAAAAACTAAAAAATTTGAGTAAAAAACTCAGTAAAAACCAGTTTTTTATTCTGATCCTAAAAGTTTTTTTACCAAAATATTTTCTACATCATATTATTGTTTCTAGTCTTTAACTTTTGCATTTATCCAAAAGATTTCTGTGTAAAGATACCTGTAAACATTGTAAACAATCAAAGTACAATGGTGAACATAATTATTAAATAGCGATGATCGTGAAATATATTATTTATTGTTAGATCCGATTTCGAAAAGATGTTATTATTATAATGGATACTGCAACTGCAATACCTATAATGAACACGGTTTCGCCTTAATGTTTAAAATTATAAAGACAAAAGATATTAAATAATATTGAAATAATGTAGATATTAAACTTATTGTCAATGAATATTAAAAAAAAATGAATTCTATATCTTTTTTCGGGATTTTAATGAAAAATAATTTTTTTACCGTAAAAAAGTACTTGATATTTATTTCCGAAGTAAAAAAAAGCCTATTTTTTATATTTAGTTTAAAAAATGGAAAGAATTCTCTATAATGAAAATATAAACGTACAAACCATAATAGTAACAAATATTACCAAACAGCTTTATTTTATTTTGTATCACAACTCTTATAAAGTCAAAATGTATCGATTACGTTCGTAACTTACTAAGTTACGTAACTTTAGTTAATTACGTTATCTTAAAATTATTTCTTTTATGTATTACACACTTCTTCGCAGATACAAATGTTCGTCATGATGCGGCAAGTTTTATGAAAAGATGCGCGCAAAATATTCACAAGTATAAATGAAATTTTCGCACTTTGAAATAGCGCAAAGCTTTTCGAGTTGCAGTATGGAGATTCATTTGAATTTGGTATTTCTAAAACGGATTTTGGGCAAGTTTTTTCTTCACGGAAACTTGCACCAAGACGTGACTTTTCCAGCTCGTGATCTCAAAATATGCATAATCCAACCGTCGTATGATCCAGAACGGCGTTTGTGTATCTAAGCAAAAGAGAAAAAAAAATGGAAGCATATATACAGTTAAACATTGCATGTATAGATTTTAGGAAGGGATAAGTAGAATTAGGAGGGTAAATGTGTGCAATGGTTTGGTGTGTTTACAATGACTTTGAGAGAGAGAGAGAGAATGCAGAGAGAAATTATATACGCGATGTGAATTGGATTTTGAACACTTAATGAAAGAGGGTTGATACTTGTCATATGTTTGTTGCGAGTTTGCCCGTGCTTTGCTTCTCTGATAACTTTTCTGCTTCAAAAAGAAGGAAAATTATGAGAAAGGTAAATGTGCAATTATATAAATGTTAAGAAAATTGTCTCTAAAAGTATTACAATTATAAACTCTCATTATAACACAGTTTATTAATTTCATTTACAATATTTTAATACAATCACGCACGATGCGTTATAAGTCTTGAAAGCTCATCATAACGATACGATATATAACTCAAGTAATTCGTGAAATGTGATGGTCTTCCCTGTTTCGGCGACAATTTCTGTAAAAAGTATAGCTTTGATGTTAGCACAAACCCCCCCCCCCCTCCCAGTGAATAATTGCCTACATAATTAACTAATATATTATATACATATAGTTTTAAACTCTGTTGATCCGACTTGGCATATAAACAATAAATTGTAAAGGAAATAATAATCGTAGAATAATGTAATAGTTGTCCTTATAATATCGAGAAATGTTCTGTACAGGTGAAAAAAGTCTGTAAAGATAAAGTTTATTCGCGCTTTTTGTGAGATCTACATGTAATATTTAGGAAAAATAAAGGCGGAGTATATCATGACAGGAAGGTGTGTGACATAGGTGAGAGAATAACGTGTATTGCTTCTTTTCAATAAATGCACGCGGTCACCCTTGAATGAAATCGTCAGAGAAAGTTTAATTGCAAACTTAATTGCGCTTTTTACTGTGCAACTATATTTTGTTACAACAAATCAAGAGTGAATGAAGCCCTGAAAATACAAGTCACATTATACTTACAGCTAACTAATTCCAAGTAAAGCAAATTTAAAGTTACTGTAATGAAGAAACAAAGTTAATGTGAGTAATGATAGTCGTAGAAGATTCTTCCAGTTAAATTTTATGGATGATCGGTTTCGATTATATGTCAAACTTTGTCAAATGTGTCTAATTCAAATTATTTTTAAATAATTATCCTTTTTTGACGCACATTATGTTACAAGAATTCTGCCAAAAACTATGAAATTTAAATGCACTGTAAATTGATAGATTCTTAGCTTATTATTAACTGTACCTTACAATATGTATAGCTTAAAATAAGCTAAAATAGTAGCTCTATATATATATATATAATAAGACAGAAATATTAAAATAAATATCTATAAGTATATTTACGCGTTATTGATTCAACATTAATGTTGTAATTACACGTTGCTTGTGAATGTTAATATTGGCGGATGATATCATTTAAGGGCTGATCGACATCAGGATTAATCAATGCAAAAGCGGAGCACTGAAATGAATATACTATTTTATTTTGTCGTGGCAGATAGTAATGTATAACAATCATGATCGAATAAATAACTTATGTTACATATCGTAATTTAGAGCTTTTTATAGAGTTATTGATTTGAAGGAATGTGTGTTCCTTCAAAGTCACGCAAACCGATAGATGGCAAAAAAATTAGATATATATATATATGTGTGTGTGTGTGTATACAATATATATATGTATGTATAATCGCACTTATCATGCCATTTTGACCAATTTAATATGATATGCGGGACTTTCCTTTTAGATTTGTACATAAATGATGGCTATCGCAGAAAGTCCTCCTTTTTTCGCGGAAACTTCGAGATAATTAAGGGAAACATTGCTTTAAGATTTAAAAAAATACATTATAAGTGTCGCAATATGAAAGTATAAACCAATGTTTCTCCAATTTAATTTAAGAACATACAGAGCATTCCGGAACTCGTTAAAAATTTTCGATGTTCCTTGTATGCTTTTATATAGAACGGGAAAATATATACCGTGCAAAATTATAAGAAATACGATTGGAAATTAACAATCTTAGAACTCTTTCTAGAGTCACAACGAGAGAAAAATATTATCGCAAAAATATAGTTTCTCCTTACGAGCATTTTGTCATCATTTAAGAAAAAAAAGGTGCAATATTCCTCGTAAGACAAAAATAGAAATACCCTAAATAAAATTGTAACTTAGAAGAGCAAACTAGAACAGATATCTTCAAATTGCTGTAGGAAGGAGAGAGGAGACAATTAAACAAATGTAACTTTTTATTAAGAAGGATTTAAGAAAAAAATTAATTGAATGGTCGAACTTTCCCTCTGGAAAATCTCTGTACTGAAACTACGTATTATAATTGATTGACATTCGAGCATACAATATAAAATGATTAGAAGAATGCGCACTTTCTGGTATCAGGATTGTTTTTAATTCTTCAGAAATGCAAGAAAATACGTTGAAGGAAAGTTTAGGCTAAGCACCTTCGAGAAGCCTTGTTTTCAAATAAAGAGATGTGCGTCATATTTATCGTAGTTTACATAAATCTTATCGTTTGAATGACGTTCGTGCGTTGCCGCGAATATAATTTCGACGCTCAAGAAAAGTAGCTAATTAGTTTCGTAAGAAAGCTGTATATGATATTTATTAGTAGTGCCGGTATAATACATGTAATTATTGTACGTGTGTACACATGCAGCGTTGAGTCGGTAAATTAACGCAGATTAATAGCATATATGTGGATTGTATAACGTAGAGAGTGCGGACGGAGATTTCGTTCCGGTTTCTTGATCTGTTTCATCGTTCAAGACGGTATTGGTCCTTAAAAAAAAAAAAGAAAACAGAAAAATGGCACCCGGAATAGTGTATAATATGTAAAACATATAATAATTCCTTGTAACGAATAAAAGGAGAAATGCTAATCCTCTAATCTCTAACCAACTTATAAAAATATATATATTATATAAATATATATACATATTGTATATGGATGTGCAATGGTAATAATGTACCTATATAATTACTTTATGAGTATACCATTTTAATTGTAATCTAATTGATATAATAACAAAATAATGTATACAAGGAGTACCAAACAAACAGCAAAAGAAATTCAAGAAATTTGTCTTGTATAATAACTTAAAGGTATGAGAGAGGAAATGGAAGAGAGGGAGAAAGAGAGAGAGAGAGAGAGAAAATACGCGTAGACCATTTTTGAAAGCAAAGACGAAATAAGTATAGCAAATGGTACCAGCGATAAATTCTATGTATCGATAAATAATATAGCATTGTTTAAAGGTTGAAAATTAAGTTACGTCTAAAGTTATATTTCCTTATTCTTACAACTGCGATGCAGCCTTCCATTACAATTACATTACCTACGTTACCTTTGTTTTTATTTCCTTTAGAAAGCAAATAGAGATAACGTAGAATTTTTAAGTTACTCAAATCCTAATCGATGCACTAATTTTCAATAAGATGATTAATAGACAGTACGAAAAGATGTGATTGTTAAAAATGTAATAAAAGAAATATAATGACAATGCTTTGTGTCATCATCGATAATGTAGCGATTAAGGGTAAAACACCGGAAATATTTAATAGAAAATCTCCATGCCAACGCTAATTGTCAGCTTTCCCTTCAACGTCGATTACATGTATTATATGAACATTGCCTCGGGAACACAACGTCTAAATTTTTTGTACAAAGTATAACCTTTTTTACTCTTGGTCTTTTCTACATTTAAATTACATAGTGAACAAACACAACTGTCCGTGTTCGACGATGCAATCGCGGGGAACATTCTTCTAATCTTTGCACTTCCGTAAGTACAAGATAAGACTCGCACAGTAAAACTGCGACATAATGTATTATGTAACTTGACTCTTGTGTGACTATTCTCTTCCAATTTGCCACTTTTCTTCTTCCTCTGTTTAGGCACACTAAATTCGAAATTTGCATGTTTCGTGATAACATTTTTTTCCTTGCCATTTCCAAAACATGTAAATTATCGTATACATACGCATATACGATGTGCATATATTCAAAAGGTTTGTTTTTTGCTACACTCAACTAGAACTCTTCTCTCGTTCTTACCAAATATCAAATAAACCCCCATTTCACTTTGAGTGCGAAGAATGTATTATACCAGTTCAGATATAAAAGACCTAAGATTTCTCCTGATATTCGTCCATTAAAATTTAAATTTCGAATGACAGTGTGTTCCTATTGTCACGCACATTAACGCATGTTAATTACTTCATGTAATTGTGTCCATAACGTGAATATGTATTTTTTATAATACTAATAGGACAAGACGAATATTTGCAGAAAATTATCTCGAGATCTCTTTTATCTCAATTAAAATGTTATTAAAATTTGAAGTTTTCAGTTTCATTAATTTTCACATTTGTTATGACTGAAGACACTCGGTAG
>NW_017306091.1:3854405-3859659 GCF_001594115.1 Trachymyrmex septentrionalis
CATCTCGGAGAGAGAAAATCCGAGCGAATCTAAAGGCGATTATTCGCGAGCGCGGATCGTCGGCGGAAGCGCTGCGTTCTCCAGCCAGTGGGAGACCACGTGACCAGGATCGCGGGTATCGCGCAGGCGCGATGCGGTCGATAATGTACGGTACGGGCGAGCGCGAATGTCCCACCGCCTCCGCCACCTCCGCCGCCATCGCCACTGTCGCCGCCGCCTCCACCTCCACCGTCGGCCGCTCAGCTGTTTCTGTTTACTAAACAAAGGAGCCAGTTCGGCGCTGGATAGCGAACAGCGCGTTCGCGCGCGACGCCACTCGTTCCCCGTTTCGAAAAAACGACGACGAGTCCGCGCGACGCCGACGTGAAGTCGTGACGTGACGCGACCTGCGGGACAGCTATCTCGGCTCTCGCCTGTACGGCTCCATAGATCGCATGCGAAGGAGATAACCCGCAGGAGCGTGTGCGACTACTTCCGGCGCATCGCGGTGCACAGTACCGAGCACCGACCACGGCGAACGCGGAGCGGCGGCCCGTGAGGTCCGAAGGGCGGCGCGCAAACAGTGAGTAAAAATAAATAAGCGACGTTTGGCGTCCAGGGCCAAGCGGACGCGCTCGTGCCCCTTCCGTCCGTCCGCCCGTACGCCTCGACCTGGTCCTTGACATCATTTCCGACACGCGCAGAATTTTGACAGCCCTTCGGGATTACGTGTCTCCGTACCTACGGGAGTTTCCGCGCTCGCGCCCTACGCCATACGGAAGTGGTGCGCTCGACCGCGCCGCGCGGTTACGCTCGTGCTTGGACGCGCAACATGATGTCGTTGCGTCATACGTCACGTCGTATTTAGACACCGTCGCCGAACAATTAACGCCGCGCGATGCGCGTCCAAGCGCGTTTTCTTTTTTTCCTTTTTTTTTTTTTTTTTTTCGACAAACCACCCCGCCAAAGACAGAACGGTATGGATTCGATCGCCAATACCGTCCGATGCGTGTGCAATGGATGAGATCCGTGAGATCTTTCTGAGAAAGAGGACTTTTTGCATGGGACTTCTAATGGAACTCGTTCCTCGCACTCCGCGCATCATCCGAACGGTGGCGACGTAGGTTTGCGGCCGCGGTTCTTATAGGACGAGCCATCGGCTCTTGCTCATTGCACATCCGCCGAGCGGTATCAACAATTAGATCTAATTGCAAGATGCTGCTCGGAAAGCGACGTATAACTCGCGTTGCGTTCTGTAGGATGATTCAGTTAACGTCAACGGTTCTTATCCCTTCTTTTACGATGGCCGACAGTGGAACAATGACAACAGAATATTAACAATGGAACAATGACAATTTTATGAAACCTATTATACAATTATTATATGTATCGTCCCGTAGAAGCAAGTCGTACAGTTTTTTTTTCAATCGTAAAAATATAGAGGTCTATGAAAGTGCAATTTAGAGATAAAAATAGCGTAGATATTCGTCATGAAAAATCGCAAATTCCTCTGGTCGTGCAAAATCTTTGTAATCATTTTTTAGGATGGCCGAGTCATTTTTACGAAAAAAAAGAAAAAAAAAACCGACAACGTGTCTTTCTTATGTATCTGACGATGAAATTTTACATTTGTTATGCAATATAAAGTATGACACTGCGGGACCTTCCTGACTATGAAAAACGAATGTTGGCTTTTTATTCAATACTTTTACAATTGCCATCCTCTCAGCGATGCATTAAAGATATTAAAGTGTAACACAACACGATGTATACCGATATACAGGATAGACGCATAAATAAGAGAAAAGAGAGAACATTGAAATATGCGAGCGCACGTCCTGCATGTGGTCGATTTCTGTTTCTTATATCTACGTTTTATATCCCAATCCTCCTATTTTGCAATGGGCTTGGCTATCGACGGACTGTAAATCGATTGCACTGTTTCCGTTCATGATTGCAACGGAGAAACCACCTTTCCGTTACTTTCGTTCTCTTCTCTCTCTCTCTCTCTCTTTCTCTCTCTCTCTCTCTCTCTCTCTCTCTCGCTTTTGTTCAGAAGGCTAAGCTTCCCTGCTCGCATTGAGATCTCTGATTATCGTGTTACACGATTCATTTGTCGCTTTAGTTATAAAATGATAAAAATTATATTTCTACAGCGATGTAATTATTACTAAGATCATTTACCATGGACATAACATCTGTGGAACGTTGCGTAATATTTAAACGAAGTAGAAAGTAAACGCCTACGAATGCAGTTGAAATATACCTAATTTACATAATAGTTAACTGTAATAGCCACATTAGTAGTTTATAATTTAAGAAATGTTCTAAATAGTAGATAGAAGCTTGTCGGTCTTCGTCTCGGTGCCATTGTATGTTAGCAGCTTACGCAACTGTCGGCGAACCCGTTTACTGACAAAGACGTTTCTAAACACTTGATCAATTGCATAATCAGATTCCAACGTGTCAGACTGTGATCTCTTGCGATTGTTTAATTATTTTAACGAATTCTGTGCACTTCCATAGAAAAAGTACTGTTTCCTGTACAACTTTGATAACGAAAGATTACAAGGTCAAGATGGAACGGCGTAATTATTTCGCTCGGTTGCGACTTAAAGATTGACGATCGTCATATATTTTAATCGAGAGAGAAAATGAGCAGTAAATTAGCTTACTGTGATATCGACAACATCGAGATGAGTCACGGATATAACAACGAGAAAAAGGAGAATTTCTTTTTTCCTACTTCAAGATGAGAATAATTCGCCTCAAAATGTATATTTATTTCTGATTAAATTACAAAATATCAAAAAGATGAAAGTTACAGAGTGTTAAGTCTGCAAATTTTTGGAGAACGCATTTGAAAATATCGGGGAGCGCGCTGGAGTGCGCAGAATTGTTCTGGCATTTGGCGCATCGTTTCGAAACGCGTAATCACGCTTTAAAACGTGTTTAGTATCTAATCAGTTTCACGTTCCATTGACAGCCGTCCTTTCATTCCCGATGATTTAATGCCCTTGTGCAACGAAGTCTATCTTCGCGGCGCATTAAACAACTTTTTGCATACACGTAGTTTTAGTCGGTAAGATATTATGTAAACGAGAGAAGGAGATACACGCGTAGAATGCATAATAAGGCCGTTTGGGATGATTGAATAAAATTTACGAAGACATCCGGCACATTCGATTGCTCTGATAAAAACGTAATTACTTCCTAGCTCGTCACCGCTCGTCATCGATTATTACATACAGATCAACGAGATTTCACATAATTTTTTCAATCACGGTTCTACAATCTTCGCAAGAAACGTATCTTACACGACTCTACTCTCTTCACTTCAGCACGCGTATCTGCGCATTATTCCTTCGTCAAGATTGCAAAGTTTGAAAGGTCGAACTCGATATTATGTTCACGTAGAGAGAACGATTTTACTGAAGTATCGAAAATTTTAGCTACATATATAAATACAGGTTTGAAAAAATTTTCATTGAGTCAAAATAATTATGTGGCAAATTCAAATATGATAAACAATGCTGCGAGAAATTGAAATTTTTCGCAGCATCGCTCATCATATTTGAGTTTAACATTTTAGCAACTAGCTCGAGTGTCCACAATTATTCCGACGGTTCAATATATTAAATTATTGTCAAATCTACATTTGGGTATAGCTAAATTTTTAGATATATACTTTAGCAAAAATCGTTCTGTCCGCTTGAAAAAAAACATCTCTCGTGATGATTATTAGTAATATGATCACACGGAATCTTTGAATCGTGATCACATGGAATCTTTGATATATCGTCGGATTCATTTTACTATAGTACAAGCTAGATGTTCGAACAAATCACAGAGCAACATGCAACCAGAACGTATATTCTCGTTAGTGCCGCACGCTGAAGAAATCCTGAAACGCTGATACTGATTTTCCGCTTACGATAGCGTGACTCCGTAAGATTTTCTGTCGGATGAATATTCGAAACTTCCTATTGCTCCTCACAGTAAAGAAAGTGGATTCCGCCTTGAGCATTCTGCAGAAAGCATTTTGTTCCTAACCGCCGGGTGCAATGAAATTGAAATCTGACAAGACGACGTAGACGTAAAGTGAAAACACGAGAGAGAGAGAGATAAGAGTACTGAGTCATTGGAGTTCAGATTATCGGAGAATTAACACGCAATCGGAAAGACCGCAATATTTATTGCTAAATATCTCAGTGGCACCAATAAAATGGTGATTATTTGTTTCGCTGAAAAGAGCGCTGATAAAATTATTTCTTATCTCGACGATGCAGAGATATCAGAGATCTTTGATTCGCGTTCCTTTCGATAAAATTTCGCTCATAATATATTTGCGATTGTAACGTATCTGACATATATACGTTTGATTGCCGTTGTAATTGTTACGTACATCATCCGCACAAAAGCTAATATTTGATCTGCAATGTAGCAGTAAGCCGCCGTTAAACGCGCAGCTCTATAGCGCTGTGAGCTGAAAAGGGAGAAGTTCGCCACAATGTATATGTGTTCCAGTGAACGGTCTATCCGGTATACACCAGGTGTTCTAGAACTGCGCAGCACTTTAGTGGAGCACGATTGTTCTGTAAACGTCGGACCGTAAACAGGCCTTGATCTCGTGTGCTTTAAAAACTAACAGCCTTTGGACTGAGAATTAAACTCGACTTTCTCACAAAAGGACGTGAAATTTGAAGTCTGTCAAGAAATCCGATTGAACAAAAATGTGCTTTTTCTCTCTTTGCAGATCTTCTCTACAACACTCTGTATACATCTCTTCTTTCTCGTCGACGCCGCTTTCTCATACGCGATTGATTTAATTACCTGTGCGTCGATGCGAGGCGCTTTTAGGAAACGAGAAAGAGGAAGAGCACATTGTCTAATTGCGCAGGACGCTTCCAAAATTGATTCTACGACGAGGCAAGCGCGATCGAAGATACCACTTATCGATTATCGCCTTGGCATCGTTGACAATGGCGTCTATTGTATGTCGTTGAATCTGCGAGAGGAAAAAAAGCACTTTATCCGAGAGAATTTTTGTGCCCGCAAGTAAATTTATTGTCACAATTTTATTTCGAATTGATACGATTGTTTATTCAAATCGGAAAAGACGTGCCATTATCTTCGCATCTGCGCAACGTAAAAAAAACAGATACGAACAATAACTCAGGCGTAGAAGTTTTTTTTTTTTTCAGATATCTTTATGACGTCTTTTAGGCATGCGTGCTGTCTGAAAAGATAAACTCGTTCGCGTTCTCCGAAACTT
>NW_017306091.1:3859759-3870606 GCF_001594115.1 Trachymyrmex septentrionalis
TTTTTCAGATATCTTTATGACGTCTTTTAGACATGCGTGCTGTCTGAAAAGATAAACTCGTTCGCGTTCTCCGAAACTTTATAGCGAGTCGCTTTCCAAGTTGTGCGTTTAACACAATTTCGACAATTACATGACGTAATAATTGTTAAAATTAGATACATTAAATACGTATAAAAATTACATCCTTCCTCTCGATCGAATGCGACGAGCAACAATGACTTCAGAGTCCGCTCCGCACTATGGTGCCGTGCAACAAAGGTGTGCAGATAGAGGCGGGATAGAGGCAGAGAGAATATATAGATATACCGATACGTGCGTTCACAATGCGCTCTCGCGCGAGCAGAGCGTGCGGCAACCTTGAGGAAGCGAGTAATATTCCGCGGCTCTCGCATTTGCGCAGCGGAGGAGCAGACGGACTTTCGTCAATGTTTCCCCATCGGTTTTCAAACGTGAGGCGGAAAAGTGGCGTTTCGCTTCGGCGCGTTTCGCGCTTTTAGCTCTCATTTCGCGACCAGTGAAAGGACACGCCGCACAAAACCCTCCCTTTCTTACCTAATCCGTTGTCCTCTCGGAAGACGAAAGAAGAGGAAAGAAGGAGGGAATGAGAGGCAGCGATGTTTATTACTCTCCGCGATGTTTGACGTGGCAAGCATAGTTTCTCTCTCTCTCTCTCTCTCTCTCTCTCTCTCTCTCTCTCTCTCTCTCCCTCCCCCCTCCTTGTTTCTTTTTTCTTCGTTTTACAAACTTATCTCTCGCGAATATGAATGTCTTGCAAGCGGCTTATTTCATTGTTTGCATTTTGCATAATGATGTTTTTCTATTTTCTGTTAGGTACAAACGCAGCTTAGATACGAACAGCCTGCAGATTCTTACGTGTAAAGAAAACGGTTGTGCTAAAGTCTAAAAAGGCTAAATATAGATCTGAAAATCATTTTATTAAACCGATCAAAGCAATGATTTTATTAAATCCAAATAATTATGGAGACTGTTCAAACTGATTGTCAGAATGCTCCAAACATTTTACAGCGTGCTCATTATGCTTGATATAGCCACATAATTATTTTGGATAATCCAACAAAATTATTTTTGGATCCACCGAAATTTAGTAGATACGCCAGCAAAATTATTCTTTCTGTATAGGGAAGAATTCCTACACGCGTGACGCGCGGTAATCACATAGAGAATCTAGAACACAAATATACATACGTCTGTCAAATCCTTTATATTCAACCTCGCGCGCTTCCGTTTTAATATTTTAAAGGTTTATCGCGCGCGTTCGAATTTACGGCGCTTTTACGGCGACCCTGAGTCCCTGAAACGGAAGCGCGAAGGAAAAGCGACAGATAAATCTAAGCCGTTAAACGGCTTTGCAATTTGTTTGCTTCGTGAAAACTCATTCACGCCACGAATATTGTGAAACAAATGTGATTTGTGATTTTCGGGATCTCGTTTCGCTTTTTTTTTTTTTCTACGGAATTATCTTCAAGGTCTGAGAACGTTTATCTCTCTCGAGGTTCACAGAGAATCGCCGGGAAGGTCAGCTGTATCTTTTCCGGCGCTTACGTACCATGCAAACACAACCCGACTGACCCACTGCGCCGACGATTCTTGCTGACATTTCGTAATCGTCACCACCAGTCGTATATTTAGCGTTACGTTACGCATGGCGTACGGTAGAACAAGACAGCTGTAGTGGGTTCGCTTGGTACCGTTCAAGCCTTGAGGCTCAGCTGATTGCCAGTCTGGCAAACTGCATATATGCGTTATAACTACGCACCCATCGATGTTCCTATTATCTATCGGTTACTATTATCTCGGCTCAATTCTCATTTCGCCTGGCTCGTTCTTTTTTTGTCCCCTCCCACTAGAATAAAACTAACCTAGAAAAACCACCTAAGTACGGAAATACATTTGTGTTCGTCAAAGCCTCTTACATATATATATTGTTCGATATTAAATTTATATTGTCATACTGTTAGATATATTAAAGGAGCAACCCATTTACTCTTGAGTTAAATAACATTTTTTATTTTAATGCGTATCAAAATATAAACGTCAATCCATTTCTGTGGTTCCAATTGCTTAGTTTCAAAGACAACAACTATCGTATATTGTCGTATACACTTAGTATACATTAGTCCTTATACTTTGTATTTTTACATTGTTTTCGTTCGCGAGATTTATATAAAGATAGTACGCTAACAGTTTAGTTATTTTATTAACGTTTGGCGTACATCTACGTTTTGAGGTATCACCTCATCCTAGCTTGCGAGTCATCTTCATTCCAGACAGTTTCCGCTCTGAATTTGTCGATTTCTCGAACCTCGCTTTCGGCGGTCATATTAAAACGCCCCTATCTTATGAATCGGAACACATCTGCAGCCAGCGTGAAATTACACAAACGTAGAGAGTGAATCTTGGCTTGTACAATCCACTTACGACTTCCGTAAATCGTGAAAAAAAAAAACTGTGCGCTTAGATCCGCGCGTGTAGCGTTTCACTCTTACTTTTTCGGACATATCGCCCGATTTGTAAGTAGCGTGCAAGTCCGCGATTTCACGGACGGAATCTGAGGCGCCGCTTTAAGCAACACGCTCAGGAGATATACGCAATCGCGTATAAATTATTCACGCATGTGTGGGAGTTGCAAGAAAAAGAGAAAAAAAAAAACACATTCCCGAATTCTACCCCTCGCTTGCAAAGCGCAGTTTCGTCGAAAGCGCTCCGTTGATATTCATTTTCGCACATTTCCATTTCGCGATACTCGCTATCCCGATGGGATAAATCGATTGCCGATTGCGTTACATGCTTATCATTGCTTTTCATTGCGTGCGCTACGAAGACTATCCACGAACAACGCGTCAGTGTGCTGACCCGCGTTTCCCGCGGCGTACACTTGTCTTACGATGAAACAAGGCGAGTCTCAGAGACCGTGTTCGCTGACCGTTGCGGACTTTCGCGACTCCCGGTATCGCGCTGATAGAACAACGCGCCTCCATCGCGACTCCAATGCGACCGTAACGCGGTGCAATGCACGGGGGGGTCTTGCTGGAGACCCTCTCTCTCTCTCTCTCTTCTCTTTCTTTCTCTCTCTCTTCTCTCTCTCTCTCTTGCGCGCGCGCGCGAAGCCGCAGAGCGGAGAAAGTTAATTTCGCATGGCCGTTGAACCGATATTCGTCGCTATTACGCTCAGGGGAGGCGGAGAGTAATGGCGGTTAGACCAATTTGCTACTTCTAGGCCGGTCACGTCTTATTCGATCCGTGCCGGCCGTCTACTTGACGTCGATCAACGAACGCCGCTGTTCCCACATTCGAGAGAATCGCCCGTGGATCGAAACTAGCACATCCCGAATTAACTCCTCGCGATCTGACGATCCTACGCGTCTCTGCTGGTTTTATATCTACTCCGGCACGTCGTTAGGTCGCGCGTAAAGAAGCGTGCCCGAATTTCCGGCGAAATTGGCGAACGAGCGTTAGCTTTCGCGATGACGTTTCATTCGTAATATCTATCATATAGACGACTTCCTTAATAAACACCAATATGGAGATTTCCTTGAAACCAAGCCTTGGAACTGTATGTTAATAATAATAAATGGAGCTTGCATTAATTATATAATTTCGATTTATATTTTAAATTGATAAGGATTGAAGGGTTGAGAGGGATATTTTGTATGTTTTGTTACGTTCATACGAAAAATCCAGAATTTTTCTGCACGAATACCTGATGTGGGCTCCGATGGGCTTTTTTTTACATTTTTCACTGAAAGATTCTTTCGAGTCTCATTATATAAATTTATGTTTAATAACAGTAGACTCTATATTAATTTTTAAGAAGACTTGTATCGCTTCTGCTTCGTTTCTAAATGTACACGATTTTATTTTCACGCAAACTCTTTCCTTTACTTGGACCAATTATAAGTCGCCCGAATTCAAACGGAAAATAAAACCTTTCGGATAAACAGAAGCGAAGGAATAACTTGCGTTACATCATCCATTCACAGTGATAAATATTTATGTAGGTCATTTATGTAGAATTTGCATTGATTATATGAGAATTGCTTTCCAACAAGCAGGCTTGCCGATACGAAACAGAACGTAAATTAGTAGAACGCTTCGAAACATATGACGTACCGTGATATATCGTAATGTTTTTCTTATGTAAACGCATTCGCGATTTGGCGTGGATTTAACAACAAAAAAAAAAAAAAAAATGAAAATGACTCCTTACGTGTTACATGACTATCCAGTCGAACTAACGTAACAGTTTTCCGTTTCGCGAGCGAGCTCTCGACGAGCTCTCGCGAGTCGCTGATTTATTACGGTCACGACTGTATTTTGTCAACATCAGGATTCCGCGGCGGAGATATCGCATATGTAAACGACGTGATACATAATAGAAAAACATCTTGACTTCCTGTCGACAGGCAACTCAACGCACACGGGCTTGGGATATCTCTAAATCGTGTCAGACACTCTACTCGCTCGTTATACTTTCACGAATAGAAATGCAAAAAGTCTTCCCGATCTCCTGATAATAACGGGAATACCATTGATCGTGCACATTAGAGTCAGGTATTCGCGGCGGCGTTGCGACACGTGGTTGAATGGCGGTCGTCCATGCATAGTGAGGACGCATCGAATGACCGAGTCGCCGTATATAGCACGAGTAGAAAGACGTTTATCACCGTTTTGTTGTTGTGAGGACGTAGCAATCCGACTACGCATTAATAACCATAATTGATCGGAAAGCTCGTCCAAACTATGCACGTTGTCGCAACACGTATCATCGTCGCGCTCGAGAAATCGCGATACGAGGAAAGTCGAAAAGCTTTTCTATGACGCGATATTCATTAAACATACACACACACACACACACGCGCGCGCGCGCGCGCTTCAGATTGCGCTAGGATTACGGGATTTAAAGTGACACTAAAGAGAACTCTACGGTACTCACGGGAAGATCGTTCAATGACAATGACGTAGAATTGTTACACGTTGGAGTATCTCTTTGGAAAGAAAGTTTATTCGCTGCTGTATAATGTTATATCTCGATTTCTAAAAGGATTCCAAGACAGATTTAAGATCCTCGAGGAGGATTTTAATGATCTACTCGACGAGATCGTTCTGTCCGAATCAAACTGAACTTTTAGGGTATCGAAATACCTCTCTCTCTCTCTCTCTTTGCACACGCTCGTGCAGCTGCAACGATAATCGTAAACTTTTCGTCACGGGTGATTTTCTTAGCATGCGGTTCGCCGGCTAGGGCAGGTTCGGGATTATTTCAAGCTGTCTCTGGATACTGGTACGCGTGGGCGAGTTGAGACGCGACCACGAAGAATCGTTCTGTCGAGACTGCTAGAGAACCGGTACCTGGTTCTCGGCTGCGCAAAAAGACAATGGCGTGACCTTAGCGGATATGGCGAGACCAGATTCTACATGTCTCGAGGATGACCGGCTTCAGAGATTTTTTCCCTCATCCCTTTTCCTTCCTTTTATGTTCCCGCGGTTAGTGGCGCCGCTTTGTGTTATTTGACCGACAGTGTGCGCATTTACTCGCATACTCGTATCGTTTCATGGTTATCCTAAAAAAACAGTATTTATTTTCAAATAATTCAAGGTACAACGTATTCTCTATATGGTTTCTCATATCTTCCTTCTTTAAAATGGACTGAATCCTTTTCAAAAGTTATCGGAAAATAATGATGTACCTGCGATTTATTCGACGCGATAAATATTTGTTTTATCGCAATTAATACGTGCAATGCATTGATATATAATCAAAGTATATTAATAATTTCTGTCATTGTTTTATTGAAGAAAAGTAAAAAAACTTATAAATGGATAGGAAAGTAGTACTTTTTCTGTTTAATTAAGCGAGATTACTACAACGATTTTCATAAAATTATTCAGTAATAATAGATGATTCGATAGTTACTATAAGATATAGTTGTTATAATTACGAAGATACACGTATTCGATAGAGAAATCAAGTCCTCAAGCTTCTCTATGATGTTCTAGAATGCTGTAAAAATGCCGTCGTTGTTGGAAGCGCTGGAGCTAAAGTACGGCAGTTCAACGACGGATTGCTCATTAACGGATGATGAGGCGGAGTCTGGTTCGCCCAAAGCCGCCCTGTCGGTGAGCATCTTCATCCCTAAGAAGTCTCCACGACATACGGTGCCGGCGTTACTGGTACTCCAGGACTGCGACATTGAATCGGCAGGTAACGACGCCGAGAAACTTCGCAACAAATGCAAGAACGTCGAGGAGCTTGACTTGGCGCAGAACAAGTTGTCACAATGGACGGAAGTATTCGGCATCCTGCAGCACATGCCCAAAATCAAGTTTGTTAACTTGAGCTTCAACTGCCTCGCAGAGGTGCTGGAGATCAAACATGGTAATTACGATCATCTGAGAAATCTCGTGCTGAACGGTACCAGAGTGTCCTGGTCGACGGTGCAGGGGCTGGTGCGGCTTCTGCGGAATCTGGAAGAGCTCCATTTGTCTTTGAACGAATATAAAACGGTGGACTTGGATCATCAAAAGCCGGAGAACGTGAACCCGGCGCTAAAAAAGTTACACTTTACTGGCAATCCGGTGGAAGTTTGGAACGAGATCTCGAAATTAGGGTAGGTGATTTTAATGTCACTAATTGTGAAAAAGAATCGATCGGTTTCCTTAATTATAAAATAAAATTGCTGAATCGTAATTCTGAAAGAATAAGTCGTTATTCTGAAAGATTTGTCTGTCGTGTATTTCTTCAGATACTTATTTCCGAACCTGAAGAGTCTCGTTCTCGCTGAGTGTCCAATCAGATCGCTTGGTTTGGAGGAAAATCAGAATTTGCCAAGCGAGGATGGCCGTCGAGCAAAGGAAGAAGGACTCGGTCAGGATAGCGAAAACATGAATCACTTAGATACAGATGAACACACTTCGTCGACAGACGATAAGGGAAATAGGATATTTGAGAACAAGGTGAACTACGACAGATCCGAGTCGAAGCCGGAATCCAATGGAATGACCATCGAGTCGCCTCACGATCCCTTCAGAATGCTGAGGTTCTTGAATCTGAATGGTACTCTGCTATCCATTTGGGACGAAGTGGAAAGGCTGGCCAGGTTTCCCGCGTTAAAGTCGCTCAGGATCCAAGGCTGCCCGCTTTTCGAGGTGAATGGTCTTCGACCTCTTTGATAATTGAAAATTGGAAAGTCTTGCATTACGTTAGAAAACATTTTCATTCTTTTACGTGTGACTCAGTTAACGAAAACTAACAATATCATGTTTAATATAAACAATATTTTTACTTTTTTTAAATATATATTAAAATTATTACTTAGATGTTGCTTACAAATTTATAGATGTTAAATAAAGATATTATTTAGAGTAGATACTTAAATCTTTGTATTCCTTTTTTTTAAATGCAAAATAAAAGAGAAATTTTGGAAGACAAGACAGGAATCAATAAAAAACTGTTATCAAATAATTATATATATTAATTCTTGTGAATAATATTGATTACTACGACGTAAAATAAATTTGACCCATGAAAGATCAAAATGCACGAAATATGACACGAGTATACCGTTCTGAAATCAGTGGCTATTTTCATTCTTAAAGTGCATCTCAAAGAATGAAGTCTGAACACGCTTGATAAACGAATTAGAGACACATGTTTAATTCCCTACATCAAAACTGCAACAGCCGTTAGCGGTTACATGAGAAATAGCGCGTCCTAGTAAAAGATCTTTTCGTGTGAATATGCAGCAATGAATCTTGGCACGTGATCAAACAGGCTGATAGATTAATGCAACATGGGTTCCCAAAACAAGTTCTTGGAACTTGAAATCAATACACTTTCTGCAAGCATCCCCTATATATTACACTTCCAAACACGGTTATGTTAAGAAAACTTAATATTAATAGACGATCCGTGAAATAAAAAGAATCACTGTTTGTATTTATTGTTAGAGTGGAATTAAATCTTTGTGTCGCCTTTCTTCAATACAAAGTAAAAAAATTAAATGAAATAAAAATTATACAGAAAATATAGTTACAACGCAATAGCAGATAGATTAGAACTTGTTACACGTGAGGCTTTACTTTATGTACGAGAAATGGAATAAATCAACACGTCATTGTGCTAATTAAAAGTGCGTAACATGGTAGCCTTCGATTCAATGAAAACCCATTTCAATGAAAAATCGTTTACCGCGGAATATATTTCCTACTCTTTAACTTATTGGCATTTATAATCTGCAGTTTTTTGTTTTAATTAATTTAATTAATTTATATATATTTTTTATCCAATCTAATTTAACTTGTCAATCCTCATCATATTATATTTGCACGATTATCTGTACTAGATATTGCGAGCTTTTGGCCACTGCTTTATATTGGTTTAACATTTCCCAGAGTCCTCGAGAATATACAGAACACGAGAGGCGGCAGCTACTAATAGCCCGACTGCCAAACGTCGAGACTTTGAACGGCGGCGGCGTGATATCGTCTCAAGAGCGCGAGGATGCCGAGAGGGCCTTCATACGTTATTACATGGACAAACCGGAAGCTGATCGACCCGAAAGGCAAGTCTCGACGCTCGCCAAGTTCAATTTTAATAGGTTTTTTTTTTCTTTGATAAAATAATTAAGACTCGCGTAAAATTATTCTCAAATACTTTTTCAAAGGCGCCGCAAGTTGCTTCAATGCGCTTTTAACGTAAATTCGAAATTTCTCGCGGAAAAGCCTTATTCGGGCGATTCCAACTTCGCCAGAGTCCATTGGACTATTCTCGTTTCATGGCCATGCTCGTTCTTTTACCGTGGGCCCGGAGAAGCCTAACTTGACCCTCTTCTGTGATTTTCAGATATTCCGAGCTTGTGGCTATTCACGGAAAGTTGGACCCCTTGGTGAACGTAGATTTAACACCGGAGAAAAGGGTCAAGGTTACGTTCACTTACGGAGATCTCGTCGAGGTATTTAATTTCATATCATATCGGGTTTCATTACTTTAAACAAAAGTGTATCGCGCGTAACGATAAACTTTCACTAGTTCCATAATTTTTCCTGAACACGCGAGACTCGAAAAATAATCAAGTCTATACAAGTATTTACTTCTAAAAATATATATTCGTAATATATACAGAAGAACTTTCTGAACTACATTTTTTTATCTGATGGAAATGACAGTCACAAACAATTCATGCTTTCAGGTACGATCGGTTGATGTATATAGAACAGTTTTCGAATTAAAAACTAAGTTGGAAAGTATGGTGAAAATTCCTGCCAACAGAATGAGGCTTTTCTACGTTGACCAAGTGAGTTATTCTGTTCTATATTAACTGAACGACTGTAATATTGTTTGCAGAGTGTTGGTCGATCCTTTAAAAAACCTGAAGTTGCGATATGAATCGCATTACCTTCCGAACGATCCTTATCCTGACTTGCATGTAGCCTTGTTCTTCAAAGTACAATATAATTACAATATAAGGTACAAACGCGAATTCTTAATCATTTAGCTGCTAATAATAAAATTAGATATTCGCGTATTGCAGTATCAATGCTAAAGAAATTGAAATGAATTCATAATTTTAGGAAATGAAGGCGCAATATGGACCGGAGGAAATGCTCTATCCAAACAAGCAGCTCTATCGATACAACATTAGGAACGGCGATGAGATCATCATTGACAGCAAACTGAATCGATTTGCGTCAACGTCTTCGACCACATCTTCCATTCGTTCCTGAAGAAGAACGATGAGTGAATCGCGCGGTATTGAAGAAATCCGATAACTCCTCGGGTTTTGATCTCCACTTATAGCCTCACGATATAACACTCTCATTGATAATTGTAACAATACTGTTACAGATCGATAGAGAGGCACCGTGTCCGGTTTTCATGATCGCGTTTGTTAATAACTGCGGATCTGAAAACCGAGAACTTTTACAATCCAAGGTGGATAAATGGATTCGAGGGCGAATGTTTCCCTACGTGGAAGTCTAAATGTATAGAATTAGGAATTTACGGATGTTTGATGTTATCTTAAACTGCAAATATCTCAGAAATAATAGTGGACAGACGACATCCGATCAGAAATTCTGAATTGGCGAAAACTCGGTAATCTGTCACAGGCGAAATTATCTAAGAACATCATGTGTTTTCTAAACGGTATGTCTAGATATAGTCTGACATTTTCTGAAAATCGAATTACAACTGTCAATGCAATTCTCGATCGCAGCATATGATTGTCTAATGCAATTATTAGATTAATTATTTCTTCGCAAACTCATCCAGACCTCGACGTATAAACTTAAACCGTTACTAACGAGCCTGGCGCATAGAGAATAATTATTGTGTCCAGTGTACAAGCGTACACGAGCTTAGATGAGTAGTTAGCTGTCATTTTCTTTAACATAGTAAGTCTCGTCTGTCTTAGGAGACGAAAAACGTAATGGGAAAGCATGGTTGTACATAGCGAATTTCAATTTCCAGCCAAATTCGATGTAGCTGCGACGCGAGCAAAAGAGATTTACTCCGTTCGCTCGACATAAAAGAAACTAATAGGAACATGATAGAAATTCAATTTAGGACGACGCCAATGACAACTGACGAGACGCGCCATTGAGGCTGTTGTGTAACGAAGAGAACGAAATATTTTTGTAGAGATCGCGGGCAGTTATTCTCAAAGAAAGTATAAAATCTACTCGTTCATAAGACAACGCGTTTTGTTGCTCCTCGGTTAAACACCAATGATAAAAACGTGTAACGCAGTTGCAGCCACGTTTCCGTCGCGCTCGCGTTTGTGCGTACGACTCTTTCGCAAGATGCGTTTGCAAAAGGTAAAGGGAGG
>NW_017306091.1:3870706-3875712 GCF_001594115.1 Trachymyrmex septentrionalis
ATCGCGCTCGCGTACGACTCTTTCGCAAGATGCGTTTGCAAAAGGTAAAGGGAGACCTTAAGTTTCCTCGTGAAATTTCCGAGTGTTTAAGAGCAATGGGATATATATTTATATCGCTGGTTGGTGAAAGCGTCATCCACTTACGTTGTCATCGCGACAAATGATCTCTGTATTTTTCGAAGATGATATATACTACAAGCAAACTCTTTTTCCTGTAAACTTTGCGCGAGAATGAAACGCACTCGTGTCACCAGCTCGTGAATTGCAACGTAAATTGTAACGAAATGTAAAACGCGAGAGAAAATTTGTGAAACCGTACAAGAGTCGTGATTGGCGTTACGTTATTATCATCTATTTTTAGTATGTACTTAACAAACCACAAGTACAACATCTTCACTTCGACAAGTTTCATACTTTCAAGCGGTCCTTTATATTTATATATATATATATGGTATAAGACTTCTTTTCATTCTAAGATATTGAGGCATATATGGCAGAGAGTGAGTAAATTCTCAGCAAACGCAAATATAGAGCTGGTATATAATATATACGTAAATATACATGCTTTACATCTATATTATATAGTAGTTATATATTCGTTTGCTAGGTTGCATATCGCAATTGTTTCATCAAAGTGGATGAATGGAAATCACGTTGATGACAGCGATAAAGCTGATGTAAATCTCAAATGTGATAACAGAGGCAGCATCGATTGCGATTTATGATACACGCGTATAATTTACAGATTTATAATCATTTCGAATCTCGAAGTATATCTTTTCTTTCCCTTTTTAAATACTAAGCATGTTTCGTTGCATTTACAGCTTTACTCCGATTTAAGGCACGAACGAGCTCGCGAAAAGAAACTAAGTAGAATGTTGCGTTGCATCGCTTTATCTTTAAATCCGCCAGTATCACCGTGCCGAGGGAACTTTTCGGTCGAACGTCGGAGAAAGAAAACGCAGTGTACATCAAGTTTCGATTTCTTTGCTCACAAGCAAGCTCCGAAGCTTGCGGAGTCACTTAGTGCCTGCCTTTTACGTATTAGTGTAACTCAGATATTTCTAACACTGCCCTGTGAATATGATAAAACATAATTCGGGACAAGGCTCTCGATACAGTAATAAGAAACGTAGACCGAATTTTTGGAGCAGCTAAAACTCCAGTTGACCAAAAGATTCATAATAAAATTTTATTATTATTGTACAGCGTTAATAATATTCTGATTATTATTATAAAAAGCAGCTTCGACGAGCATTTGATAACAAAAGATATACAAATTCGAGCGCTGTTTTTATTGCGAGATTGGAGGTCAGAATTGATTTTTACAGCGGAATAATATTGCTACTGAAGAAATTCGGTCGAACGTTTCCTAGAAATCGAAGGAGCACCGCGTTAGTCGGGAAAATGTTGACTGTAGGATTCCAATGCCACTGTCGCGTCCTGCCTTTCCAGCATGGAGAGTGCAAGTCGTATAGTAAACAACAGAAAATTAAAATCAATCATAAAAGAGGACAAGGACGGACTGGTAATGGGATCCTACGACGCATGTGTCTAGTCTCGGAAAAGAAACTCTGCATTACTTTCATTTTATAAAATACGATTTTTTTTTTGTGCTGGCGCAAATGTACGTACTAACGAAATAAATCATTTATATGATATAAACTATTCTTCAATTTTTATCTCTATTTTTTTTAAATACATTTTTGTGATAACTGTTATTAAAATATTTTATAACGACAACGATTAGATCAAAGACATTTACAATTACAAATCCAGAACCTTTAATTTATTAGGTTTAGTGCTTTTATTTAAATAAATTTTTGGAACAAATTATGCATATGTGTATATATGTAATATAAAAAAATATATATATATTTTTTTTTATATTACACGCTCTATTGTAAAATAACCGTTATAAATCTAAAAGTCATAAAAATTTGGCATAAAAATTTGGGCATCTGTCCAATTGTCAATTCAAGTCGGAACAATTGGATCACATTAAAAATAAAGATTACGAATAAAGGAAGGGACGGCGGGAATGTGTATAATACATGAACGTGTTTATTCACAACCGTTACCATAAACGAGCCAAAGATAATTTTACACATATTAAACGCTACGATCTATCACAATGGATTCTGTCTTTTTTCCCCCCCATTTCGAATGTATAGAAATATATTTAGGTAAACGCTAACGCTACTTAAAATTAATCACGCCTCACTTGACGCGACGGCAGATTTGCAATATTTGCACATCTATACATAAAACGTTACAATGGTATGTATGTACATAGGTACAAGCTAGATTTCTCGTATTGGAAAACATGAATCAATATTTTTGCTGGATATGTCGTAAAGGCGTAAAGCTAGATCTACGTACGATTTGGTCCGATCTTCCGTAAATCCGATCTTCGAAAATATTTAAGCTATCTGATTAAGCGACTGTCAATATGGCCAAAGCTAATCACCACAATTGTAATGTAATTTTAAAGTGAAACTGTAGAAGACACCGGCATTCAAATCCAAGATTAAAAACCATTAGTAAGTACAATATTGTACATACGAGTTCCAATTCGCAATATTGGAAGCATTGTACTATAAATACTAGGGATATTACTTCAATATCCTTTAATTAAATTAATTTTTCTTTTAGTTTAGCAAATGCTCTAGCTATGAACTAATATAGCCTTATTTGTACTCTTACTTTTCTAGAATAATGTTATTATATTAATTTAATAATAAAGTACATCAATTTTCATTTTTATTGCACTATATATCATTAATGGAAATATATATATTTAAGGATAATTCCGCCACTTCCCGCCTAAGCGCGACTTTACCGGTCGCATGCGTCGTAGAAAAATATAGGAACGATAGAAGTGACATAAATCAACACGTCGCGAAATGACAGATACGTGCCAATTCGCAATTTTGATCTATAATTTTTTTACGTCGTACAGAGTAATAACGTCCAAGGTAACTAACATTCGATGCAGCCCATCAAAACTGATTAATGACTCTCAAACGCTGCATGTTCTCACTGCCTCCAGATATACATCGGGCAACAAAACTTGCTGCACGATAATTAGAATACGGTATCTCGGACGTGTAAGTACTATTGCTCAAGCAGAGAAACTTGCTCATGTGCTTCACCGTCGGAAATGCTAAATGTCTCGATTCTCTTTCCGGGATGGGTTATCTTCTTTTGTCATAGCTTCGTATGCTTTACACTGTCAGTCCAATAATTCTGTATTGTCATTGCCTCTAGCGAATTTAGGAACGAGTCATTATCCAAACTGTACATTTCCTCCGAGTTATCCTGCAAGTAAAATAAATACTTCTTTTATATAACATTTTTAACAAAATCAGAATTTTATTATCATTTCTATCTTTTAATTGATATTTAGTAAGAAAAATGTTAATACATTAAAAATATAAATAAAATATATAAATAAAATAAAAGTATTCTTTAATAAACATAAATGTATTATAGAGATTTATTTGAATGGTTAATTTAATAAATCCTAATACACATTAAATATTTATGAATGTAATACTAACGCGAATAGTAGAATCATCGATATAACCGGAGCTATCGGGATTGCTGCATTTATCACTGTTTAATGTCTGCGGAGGGTTCAAGTACTTGCGCCTGAAAAAAGGAATTAATGAACAAATGCTTTAGTGAACGCAGAATGTAATTAATACACATTACGACTTCACGACACATTACCTGTATATAATGAATCCGAGACTACCCATTGTGCTGAGCAGGGCCACAGTCGCTAAACAGCTACCTGTAATAGCAGCTATACCCGCAGCGGATGTCGTCGAACCTTGCTCAGTGCTTTCACTGTTATTACCAGTGTCGTTATAATCGGAAGGCTGATTGTCTTCTTGCACTTGATCCCTCTGGAAGTGCTGCGTGATGAAAGTGTTCCTCGCTCTGCTCAGACGAGTGGACTCGCCAACTGCACATTTGTTTCATGCGATCATTATAAAGAGTTTAAAGTACTCAACTCTCTTTCTCTTATCGCTAAATCTAAACCAAGCTAATTCTGAAACTTTTTACATCTATTCTACTTCTATTGTTTACTAAAATGTTAAATTTAATCAAAGACCAAAATACAATTAGTAAGCGTATATGAAAAAGGAGGTCAATGTCGGCGTTGTGAAAACAATTTAATTAAAATATAATGCGATTCTCTTCTCTATCTTGCGCGAGATAACATTATGGTCATTAATTGTCGAGATCATTCTCATTTTTATTCACTGTAACACATTTCTCTCTGAAGTTTACCTCCAAGGATAGACGCCGCTGTAGCGAAATGCTGCGTCTGAGCCACCTCTTCGTCGATCTCAACCTCGTCCTCGGATTGATTAAACGTCCTGATTGCAGCACTACTAGCAGCTCCGGTCGAGGACAAGGACGTTACGATGGAAGACCTTGTCCTGTTTAACGTCAAGTCAACCTTCGACATTTCTTCTTGAAGAGGTAGCACGGTGAGATCTTCGACTTCCTCGAAGCTAACGTTCCTGGCGACGCTAGATTGATTTCTCTCCTCCTGATCGTACTTCGGTCTACCTGACGATTTGTTAGTTGTCAGGATCCACGTGATCTTGCTGTTCTCCTTCTTCGTCGAGTTCCTGGTTCTCTCGACGTTCTCCGCGACGAGCTGCGGTATCGTCGTGCCAAGCGGCTCGACGTTAGAGATATTACTGCGAAAACTTAGCTCGACTGTCTCGTGAACGCTCGTTCCAGAAGCAGTACCTCCACGTTCTAATAGCAACGAGGCGACAGTAGTGACGGATTGCTGCCTGTCAGGCACTACGGCTGTATTCGTCTGTGGATAAAGACCAATAGCCTTAGCGATTCGAAAAGTCGGCCTGGTTGACTTCGACGTGCGATAAATGTCTTCGACCTCGATCGCCGAGGATGTCACCCTTGGAGACGATTGAGACTGGTTGACAGGATCCGATGTGGTTGACGGCAAAGGACTCCCA
>NW_017306091.1:3875812-3889849 GCF_001594115.1 Trachymyrmex septentrionalis
TTTAATAAATCCTAATACACATTAAATATTTATGAATGTAATACTAACGCGAATAGTAGAATCATCGATATAACCGGAGCTATCGGGATTGCTGCATTTATCACTGTTTAATGTCTGCGGAGGGTTCAAGTACTTGCGCCTGAAAAAAGGAATTAATGAACAAATGCTTTAGTGAACGCAGAACGCAGATGTAATTAATACACATTACGACTTCACGACACATTACCTGTATATAATGAATCCGAGACTACCCATTGTGCTGAGCAGGGCCACAGTCGCTAAACAGCTACCTGTAATAGCAGCTATACCCGCAGCGGATGTCGTCGAACCTTGCTCAGTGCTTTCACTGTTATTACCAGTGTCGTTATAATCGGAAGGCTGATTGTCTTCTTGCACTTGATCCCTCTGGAAGTGCTGCGTGATGAAAGTGTTCCTCGCTCTGCTCAGACGAGTGGACTCGCCAACTGCACATTTGTTTCATGCGATCATTATAAAGAGTTTAAAGTACTCAACTCTCTTTCTCTTATCGCTAAATCTAAACCAAGCTAATTCTGAAACTTTTTACATCTATTCTACTTCTATTGTTTACTAAAATGTTAAATTTAATCAAAGACCAAAATACAATTAGTAAGCGTATATGAAAAAGGAGGTCAATGTCGGCGTTGTGAAAACAATTTAATTAAAATATAATGCGATTCTCTTCTCTATCTTGCGCGAGATAACATTATGGTCATTAATTGTCGAGATCATTCTCATTTTTATTCACTGTAACACATTTCTCTCTGAAGTTTACCTCCAAGGATAGACGCCGCTGTAGCGAAATGCTGCGTCTGAGCCACCTCTTCGTCGATCTCAACCTCGTCCTCGGATTGATTAAACGTCCTGATTGCAGCACTACTAGCAGCTCCGGTCGAGGACAAGGACGTTACGATGGAAGACCTTGTCCTGTTTAACGTCAAGTCAACCTTCGACATTTCTTCTTGAAGAGGTAGCACGGTGAGATCTTCGACTTCCTCGAAGCTAACGTTCCTGGCGACGCTAGATTGATTTCTCTCCTCCTGATCGTACTTCGGTCTACCTGACGATTTGTTAGTTGTCAGGATCCACGTGATCTTGCTGTTCTCCTTCTTCGTCGAGTTCCTGGTTCTCTCGACGTTCTCCGCGACGAGCTGCGGAGGTATCGTCGTGCCAAGCGGCTCGACGTTAGAGATATTACTGCGAAAACTTAGCTCGACTGTCTCGTGAACGCTCGTTCCAGAAGCAGTACCTCCACGTTCTAATAGCAACGAGGCGACAGTAGTGACGGATTGCTGCCTGTCAGGCACTACGGCTGTATTCGTCTGTGGATAAAGACCAATAGCCTTAGCGATTCGAAAAGTCGGCCTGGTTGACTTCGACGTGCGATAAATGTCTTCGACCTCGATCGCCGAGGATGTCACCCTTGGAGACGATTGAGACTGGTTGACAGGATCCGATGTGGTTGACGGCAAAGGACTCCCAAAAATCACTGAAAAAGAAAATAGACGATTGAATAAAAATGAATTACACAATCATTAAATCGTGTAATGCCTCTTACGAGAGAGGAGAGAGAATTTCAACTGAGAATAACACCGTACACATAAAAAAAATTAAAATGTAAAAGCTTCGTGCAAACTGATTTTTCTTTAATTAGAATTTAATTAGCATCCTTATGTTTTTTTAATTTTGTATATTAAGTTCCTCTTTTTAAATTTATAATAAGTTTCTTAATAATTAAATTTACATTAAAAGTATTTAAACTACGATTATAATTGTGATTTAAGTACATATAATATAAATTACAATAACAAAAATTTTATCATACCTAATCGTAACAAAATATTAATAATTGAGACTATATTTCTCTAAATTACTTGAACGATAAATAAGCAAACTACCTAGTAAAAAAGATCGGTAACTTTTTATGATGTCATCTGGATGAAGTAATTAAAATAGAAGACTTTAAGAAGTTGCGCGAATCTTTTTATTGATCTTAACAGACTTAATGGAAGATAGTTAAAGGTAAAATAGTTAATAAAATAGAAGATAGTTAAAGACAATTAAGATGATTACTAATAAATTGGAAAAATCGTACTGTGTAAAGATGTTATTTAACAAAAAAACAAAAAAAAAAAACAATTGTAATGATGACTCACCAAGAAATTGCGCGGTAACCCAGAACCAGTGCATCCACCAATGTAGCGTCATCGCGTCATCTGGATGTATCTGCAAATACGAAGGCACTTACATGTACCAGTACGCCTATATGTACCAACAAACGTGAGGAATTGTGCAAACAATTCAAATGTACCAATTATCGTTCTATTTCTAATGATTTTCTAAACCTGAACAAACAAACAATCGACTTGGTCGCTTCTGAGAGAAGGTAATACTAAAAACCGGTGAGTAATCCTTGACCAATCGTGTTGCTTAATCGTGAAATCTGTGAGTCATTGAAGAATTTTAAAACCAAGACCTGCGGTTTCCAGCTGCCAAGTATACGACGAATGTCGAGATAACTGACAATGAGTAAAAGAAATTATAAAGTACCTTTAATAAGCGGTTATTCGTCGTACACGCGACTCTCGTTATGAGTTTAGAAATATAGATTCAGATTTTTTTACATTTTTTATGCAATTCGAATAGATGTTTGCCGCTCATCAAACTTTCGAAAAAAATAAAAAATTTCCAAGTCAGTTTAAAATGTCTGCTTGGGCTCGACTTCGTGGCTATATACCACTTGTCGAATTTTCGAGTGCGTACTGGCACGGTAATTTTCAACGCAAGATGCAAGATTGAAATTATGATGGACCAGTGCCGCTGGCCGACCGGTTGAACGCAGATGTTCATATGCAATCAAGTGCCCACAGCTACCTTTCGTTAAGAGAGCCTTCGTCTGGTCCGTTTGATAAATTCGAACGCATTTACGATTGCACGGAAAATGATAAATCGTGGTAAATGTAGCGTAAGACATATACAGGATGTCTCGAAAGTTTTTGCCAATCGCTTTTGTGCAGATAGAGAGGACTAAACCGAGTCGAAAAGTCTTCTACCAATTTGCAATTTTCGCAATAGTTAACAAGGTATTAATTAAAATTGCTAAATATTGCTAAAAATTGCTAAATATTGGTCTTGAATAATTTTTTACTCAAATACTATCAATTTTACAAACAAAAAAACTGCAACAGACAAAAATCTCTCATTTATTTTCTTCTCATAGAACTCTAAGAATTTTTTCGAAATTTTTTATCAACATTTTAGTAATGCATTTTCTTTTTACCAACATGAGAAAATACGGTATTAAAAAATTCTGAAAAAATTCTCAGAATTGTATGAGAAGAAAATAAATAATTTTCGTCTCTCGCAGCTTTTCTATAAAGTTGATAGTATTTGAATAAAAAATTATTCAATATTTAGCAATTTTTAGTAATTAATAGTCCGCCTTATCTGTACAAAAGCGATTGGCAAAAACTTTCACTCTGTATACAAATTTAAAATCAAAATCTCGATAAAAATATTATAGTCGATATTCATAATCAATTTTTATTTCAAGTCTTAAAATGCTAATATCTTGAGATGTCAATATAACTCTGTAATTAGTTTATAACATCTTAAGACGATCTTAAATATAAGAATAGACTATAAATACTGATCTATATAATATTTTATCCTAATGTATAAATCTAATAAATATATATAGAACAAATCTTTCGAGAATAAAGGAAAATTAATCATTATATTCAAAGGCTAGTATTATACAATTTTAATTTAAAAAATTTTTATAGATAATATTTAAAAATTTGTTTTTTTTTTTTTAAGAGAAATATTGCTGATAAGATATCTAGTACGTATTTAATCAATTTATTTATATAAAAAAATATTGCAGTAATTAAATTAATACAGTAAAGCATTCGTAATATGTTCACTTATGCACCAATTTACGAAGTTTCGTGCGCACAAAATGTAGTAGAAAGATGCGATCGTTAAACAGAAGAATATAGTGCGACGGTCATGCTCTGTTGATCGCAACTAGCTGCAACTTACGACGTGACACGAATAGGATATCTTTACTTAAAGATTGAACGACAATATTTTTCAATTTTATCACTAAAGGAAGAGTTTCACATGCGAAACTACGTATAAATTACAATTCAAAATAAAAATTTCATCGAAATATAAATTAAAATTTTATCTAAAGTAAATTGAAAATAACATTTCGATATCTACTTATATACCGATATAAATCTTTAAATTATTCAGTCATTCTTTAAATTAATAAATTAATATAAATATAGATTAAAATGTGAAATGTTAATTCCTTATAAATATTGTACACGTGACAAATAAAAATCATATAAGTAAATAGAGCTGCAACTAATTTTCACGTATAAGAATCTTGATGATAAAAATTTTTAAGCAGAATCTAAACATTATCCTGTCCTTCACAGGCTGTGCGAGCGGGCAGTCCTGTTTCCTCGGGCAAAGTAATTACGGAATCAAGGAGCACGGAGAGTGAGACATTCGTCCGTGTACAGTTAGTCATGCTCCCCCGGTTGTAACCGGTCACATCTTTGCATGGATACAGCTCGGTGATGAGTTAAAGTCTAGAAAAAAGAAGCACGAGGATCGCGGAGGATGTCGCGCGCGATTTTTCCACCGGTAATCCGGACTTAATAAAGATGCTGGAACAAAAGGTACGTCGCGAACGAGCCGCTCCTCTTTTCCGAGCGACAAAAGGTCCATCTCTTTGACAACTCCGCACCCTCCACGTCACGGTGTGACGTCATTCAGGGACCGGAAACGTGGCACCGTACATCATATGGGGCGGAAACGCATGCGGAAGAACGGGCAGGGACGCAGCTAGAAATTTTTCGATATTTCCCGAGGCACTCTTTAAACCTTCGGTATCATTCTTAGTGTGGCGCACCCAAAGTTTCTTTTATCTCGCTACACTATAACTTTTTAAATAATAATAAAGATACGTATATTTGTTTGTTACTGTTACATTTCTCAATGCAGTTACATTTACGATTATATCTACTGTTACATTTCTAATAGCGTTTTGTTTAAAAAAAAAATACAACATTTGTTTATAATATTTTCATATTTTCAATATTTTTATGTGACATTTTTCGCAATTATCCGTCGTGTCGTAATCTTTTTAAAAATACTTCATATATCCTTTCGAAAATACTTGTCGATATTTAACATTCGCTACGTATACGCTGTATGACTTGAATGTCCGCATTGGAATCGTTTTTAGCACACGGACGACATTTCTCACGCTTGTTCCCGCGAAATTGCGGCTTATTCTTCAAACGGTGATAATCGCGTATTATTACGCGGAGCTGCGACAACGTTTGTTACAAACCACTGATTTTCGTAAATAACGTCCGCTTTTGCCGCGATAAATGCTGGTTTATGAATATCATGCGAATTAACAACAGAGTCGATTAAATAGGATTACAGTTGCGTTATATTTCGTTTAAAGATCAGAAGGATAACAAATAAGTGCTCCTCTATGGTAGACGCTAACGCGTCGACGGTAATACGTACCGTACGAAACAATTAGTGCACTTCTCGAACACGATCCCGGTTGCGCTGCAAAGTATGAAATTGCGTCGAAGCGCAAGAAAAAAAAAACGCACTGCATTTCGCGCGTTGCGTAATTCCACTTCCGCGTGCTGAGAGCCACCTCGCCCCACTTCGTTTTCAGACCGGAAGGATGCGCAATGTGTGCTCAAGTAATAAACGCGCTAATAATCCTGTTAACTGTTGTTATCACCGCCGATAGATTGCGTGCGAACGTCCCTAACATTGAAAAAAAAAAAACATCGAAAATTGATGGAAGCCTTAAGCCTATTCTACAATGTGCTCTTTGTTTCCTGTTTCTTGTTTGTTACCTTTGGCTTTTTTCTCCTTTCCAACCGTTTTATCAACAATTGTATTTTTTTGCTACGTATTTCTTGTTTCTTTCGAAGTTCATTAACTTTTATCTCGGGCGATATAAAACAAAAAAAAAAAAAAAAGCCGGATAAGAAGCAAAAAGACGAGATGTAAAAAATAAATAAAAGGCAAGAAACGGGAAACAAGAAGCACATTGTAGAACAGGTTTTTACACTCTAAGCAAACAATTAAGAAAGCAAAAAGTATGATCGGAAGCAAAATTTTTAATAAAAATATGTAAACGCAATACAACTGAAATAGCACTACGAACTTTTGCTGTTTCGGTCCGATATTTTGGCGTACCAGTCTTTTTCCGGAGGAAGACTTAATAACAAAAAATTTAATAACAAACGGGGACTTCAGTATCGAAAAATAATTTTTAAAATACAAAACTAAAAGCACCGAACGAAAAGCAGCGAATCAAGGAAGCGTTTCTCTCCCTGTATATTCCATGTTTCGTTCCACTTAGTTTTCAGACCAAGGAGATAATTGATTTAATGAATTCGCTTCTATCGCGTGCTGCTTTACATAGTCTTCGTGAAAGGCTCGTAAAAAAAAATTGGCCGATTCGCGCAGGAACGTGGAATCGGAGTTCAACGACCGCCATATATGAAGTTCTCCGAACCAGGGACAACGAGTTTAATACGTAACTTAACAACTGTGATTCTTGTGAAATTTCTAATCTTTCTATTGCGTCGCTTTATCCAAGGCTGTGTACTTTTATCATATTCGCAGTTTTCTATTTCTGTATCCATAGATCCTTATCTCTTCTATTTCACGCGTCATACTGCAATGCAATTTATTATCAATGATATCATGCCATCAAACTACAGCACTCAAGTCACGTAGCCATGGCAATCAACGTGCTAAATGGCGACCTTCGCACCTTTTTGCCGCAATTTGCACAAACCTTGACTTTATAGTTTTCATAAAGTGGAAAATATAACGCTTTATATCCTTAATAATTAATCGAATTGCTTAAATGTAACGAGACTTGATGTATGAAGGTTTTGATATTTGGATTCATTATCATCGATTTGCAGATTGGACGACAAAACGTTTGGCGAGAAGTGGCGAGAAGTGCGCGACAAGATACAATCATTGAAGTGTAAAGTAGAAATGCGTATTCGTTTCTTAATCATACAGCATGATCTCCGGAAATACGGCGATAAAAACCAATGCGGCAACGCTGAGTGGAAACTCGTTTCTCCGCACTTGATTCACCTTTTTTCGAAAGTTAATCCGGATTGAATTTAATACTTGAATCGCAAAATTCAATATTAGTATTTTTCAGAAAAAAGCTGAAAAAATAAAATTGTTCCCTAAAGTTTTACGAAGAACTGATCTTACAATCAACATTTTTGTTAAAAACAAAAATGTAGAAACTTCATTGAAAATAAAATATTAAATAATAAAATAGCCTTGAACTTATTATATTACGCTATTAAACTGATCTATACTTTTTAAAATGTAATATTCAATAAAAATCAGAGATTCCTCTACGCAAGACATTCCTGCAAACTTTTGTTAACGCATAAAGTTGGATAAAAGTATTATTGTAACACTACACAGAAATAACAAATAAATATATTATTGTAATACTACAGCTATAAATGGACAATACTTTATAGATATAATACTACTAGACAGTATTATAATTGCTTCCTGCAATAATAGATCGGGAAAATATTCATCGGAGTGGAAAGAGGTGCATTTGAGTCATCGATGAATTAATGCTCGTGAAGAGACAAAGTGGGGCTAACGAGGACACTAAAGTAAATCGCGATTTACCGCTGAGCCTTCGTGATGTCGAATGCCCGAATGAACGGGAATTATCGAGCGCATTAGCGTAGTCCGCGAAGCTAATGACCATGAACCGATTAATCGGATGTTCGTCTTGGTTCTTCTGCCATTGTTAATGAAGCAATCTGCGCCATCAATCCACAAAAGAGTCAATTTCAGTACTTAACTAAATTCCTGTAATAAATTAATCGGTCATCACTTCAATTTTCTGACCAACTTGTACCAGCAGATTAAGCCGGATTTTCTCTCTCTCTCTCACTCTCTCTCTCTCTCTCTCTCTCCTCCCCTCTCTCTCTAAAATCGTTATTTCTCCAGAATTCACCATTGAAAATGCCATGTCCGAATCGTCTTTCGGTTTTTACGTTTATCGAACGTCATTTGCCTCATTTACTGCAACTGCGCTGCACAAGTTTTATCGCGACCATTTTCTGTTAGCGCAGCGATAAAGAACATTCGTACTACGTTACATGCGACACGTGGCATATCATTCAACGTTCGCAACATAATATATTTGCAAAATATAGAAAAAAAAATATATATATATAACACAAATATTAAAACCACAAGCTATATATCCGGCACATTGATCACGGATAATCGATTTTCTTTATAATTTTCGAATTTAATCTCTACATAAATACTACGAAAATGTGCAAATACACTAATTTTTTTTTCAAAAATTATGATTCTAAAATTAAATTTGAATTAATATTTCTTTGTAAACGCAATTTTTGCCAAAGAAATTTTAATGAAAATTCAATCAAGCCGAAAATAACCGGCACAATGCACAGCCAACCAGAAAGAATATGTTAAAGGGACGTCAGTCTTTCTAGGCAAATTTAAGCGGCAATAGCAACAGGAGCAGCCGCTGCTGAACAGTCGGATCACCTTCGATATTATATTCAGAGTATGAACTTTCACACACATTCTTCACGATAGTAATCTAATTTCCTACGGTGAAGTTTCACTATATTTCAAAATCGTGTGGTTGTAGAACTCGTATGTACACATACGATATCTTCCCAATTATTCTTATGTACAATAAAAAGTGTATTACACGTGAGAACCTCGGCCATTAAGTAGGCCAATTCACAATTTAAAGTCTTTTTAAAAGTTTAAAATTTGTAAAGCAAAAAGTAAAAACACAACGGTACGCTAACATATTTATAGGACGACAGTTTCGTCGTCTTCGATTTTTATGACGAGGAAATATTTAATCAACGAGACGCGGAAGAAAGTCAAACATTACTAGGAGTTCATTTGTTTTATCGATGTACAAATTTTCTGTAAACTACATTTCACAATGGCACTTACGAGAGAACTGATAAATACGATTAATCAAATTTGTCAAAAACTCACATAACCAGAAAATAAATGTTATTTTTTAATATCAGACATAAATAAAACATATCCATTATTCGTGGAATTTTTACAATACAAACTCATCTAGAAATACGGATTTATTTAATATGCAAATTATATTACGACACGCGCGACCTTTTTCTAAATAGAATAATCCTGCAATATTCGCATTTTCGCTTTGAAGCATCGTTGGAATAACATGATTTCATCTAGCTGATCAGATCTATTAAATGTAAATACACTACTCACTATACAGTTTTCGCAATTACGTTCACACGTGGACAATATACAGTGTAAATATAAGGTAACATCAAACCGTAACAAACTCTGTAATAACATCGCAAAGCCGTCAAATGATGATTTATTCAAAGAATTATTAAATAAAATTAGAATGCAATACTATGAATTTTTATCTAAACTTTTACTTGAACGATATATTATTTAATTACCTTATTTATGAAAAATTAAATAATATTCAGTTCCAGTAGTAATAATTCAAGAAAAAATTAATCATATCGCATTATAATTTTATTTTACAAAAATATGTAACGTAATTAAATAATGCATTATTTCTTTTCTACACAGAAAGAATGGTTTTGCTAATGTATTCAAAAATTAGATACAGATCTGAAAATAATATTGTTGAACCACAAAATAATTACAAAAGGAACTCAAGCATGATGAGTAAGTTGTGAAAAATGTTGACGTTCTAGCAATTAGATTAAACATACGCAATTTCTACATAATTATTTCGATAATAGTGAAAAAGAATTATTTTTACATCCATATTCAGCTAAATTTTTTTCTATAAAAAGCCGTTCTTTTCTTGTATTAATATTTCGCCAAAATTCTGTGAACAATGACCCCTCGATTCCACTATATATATCTACGCTACACATCACGAAACTTACTTGTTACTCGCCGAGGAATAATCAGCGTGACGATCGCGAGGTATTAAGATGGAGATTTTTTCGACGCAAGAGATTTTCAAACAATCTGACCTATTCTTCGTAATAGTTTCACCTGCTACGAAACGTATTCTTGTAGCCTATTGTTTTCCACATGTACGCTCGCCGTTGTAATGCTCCGGAAAGCGACATCGTTCCCTGAACAATCGGTGTCACTCTTTATATTATATACTCGTATATATACAACTTCTCCGCGCCAAATAAGTAAAAATAATTTTAGACCATTGACCACATCCTACCTCTCTACCGTTTCACCGGTAGACAATTTGACGTACATATTATTTTCTTAAGATATAGTGAAAAGTCGGAAAAGGTTTTTAAAAATTTCAAAGTGATTTTTTTTCCTGGGTACTTTCGAAAACTCTTTGCATCGAGATGATCGATCATATATTTTAGACATATTTAATTTATTGTGCACTTTTGAAATCTGTAATAATTATATTAATTATTGTAAATTTAATTTGTAGAAATAAAAAACAATAGAAGAAATAATTCGAAAAATTTGAATGTGAAACGGAAATATAGCATGCATTTGCACAGATGTTCGCATAAATGCTTTTACAAATCATCACTCGCTCGTGAAAGGAAGAAAGTAAAGATGAAATCTCTATCGACGATCGAAAGTTCGAATGAGTTCATTCGAATGGCAATTACACTTCGTATCGACCCCGCGAAAGTGGAATTCGAAAACGTAGAAATTGGCTATGCAGTATTCACGTCTTTATCGTAAACCCAAACATTAATTTATATTCGATTACGACAACCGAATTGAATCTATGATATCAGCGGGTTCAATAAATTACGATTCGTAATTATAACTGATTTATCATGCAAGTTGCTGTATCTGTTCATTTTAATCGATTGCTTCGGTTTATTGGTTCAAAACATTAGTTACGCTCGCTCTGTTTTAGAGATTATTATATCTATATTTAATTACATTAGAAAGAGAGGGGCGAGAGAGAGGGAGAGAGAGAGAGAAGAGAGAAAGAGAGAAAGCTTAAATTGATATTAAGTGTGGAAGAAGCTGATAAAGCATCACAATACATTCCATTTGACATGATATCGTATTGATTATCTCGCTCCGATATATATCTCCTTGTTAATATATTAACTTCAACATAATTGCATTTATAGTAAACAATCATGTAGTTTAAATAAGTATATCAGGAATAATCTTGATTGATAATAGTTGAGATAAAAATTTGAAGATATAGTCCAATTGAAAGAACACCGTAATTTCTATTTCAAATCTCGTCAAATATATTTGTTACTATATTAGATAGTATTATTCTGCAAAACAACGTGCTTTAATTGCCATTTGTCTTAGATTATCTACATAACATGAACAGATGGATATTTAACGGATACGATAACAATGATACGCAGCTATCTCTTGCCGCTTGAGAAGTATAAAAAGCGATGTCAACTTACTGGCGGGAATGGCTTTTATCATGGAAGCATTGTGTATATACAACATACTATGAAATAATAAGTCTTGTCCTTATGTATTGTACGGTGCATCGATCATTAATCGAAAAATATTAAAAATAAAAGAGATAATTTTAAATTTTAACGAAAAAAAAAGTGTAAAAGTGTTTTTCTTGTAAATATATTCGATACATCCATTACAATATTATTATAGCTATGTGCGGATATCTACATAAAAGACATCTTTGTTGAAAGAAGTAGCTCCTAACTGAGCAAAGAATAATGCATGAAACACTGAAACGCTACATCGATTCTGTATGAAGTTCACGTAAGAACATTTTATGGAACATATTCAATATAGCATATCGGCAGCGACGATATGACCCGTGTGTACAATTAAAGATCGCTATTACTAGTTATCATTACTTAACCGACGTTTAAGTGATATTGGCTGACGCATCGGGTTTGTTAACTCGTCGACACGACGGGCGCACAATTCCAAAGGAACGTTCCGTTAGACACGGGGAAATTATGGAATAAAAAAAAAAAAGGAAAAAACAACACAGGGCACGTAATCCGTCCGTACTACGTGCATCCGCGAATTTCTATCCCCTTTCACAGGGATAATAGTTATAACGCGTATACTATTTGCGAGAGCGAAAGCTCGTCTACAGCTACACCAGTCACGCATGCGTTGTTGCAAAACCGGCGAAAGTAAAGATTCACTTTCGTAACCGTTTATTGTAAGTCCGTCCCGCGTGTGCGATATAATTTAACAATATAATTATAATGAACGCGAAAAGAACGTGATCGATAAAATCGCACAGCAGTAGCAATCAGATTAGCAACACGCCCGCAACACGCTTAAACCACCGTCTTTGAAGTTAGCCGCTTACTCTGTTCCAATTCAGTCGTTGTATTATGATCGATTTACCGAGAACTTCCCGAAGTATAGGCCATTGACGAAAAGCTTTGCACGCTAATTTTCAACAATAGGTGACAATTGACATCGCGTAATATCACATAAATTGACGGCCCCAAACAAAAGTGTCAAAACGATTTCTGTAATACAATACTCGCGCGCAGTAATAAATATTTTATATCTAAAATAAGTAATAACAGTAAACGAATAATAATATCGATATAAAAAAATATATCCAAATTGTTAAAGCTCTTTTAAACAATTGTAACTCAATAATTTGTGTACACCGTATGATATTGTTAAGCTCGTTTGTCAATTTTTTTATTTATTCCGTTTCGGATTATAATCCATTTATTTCGTACTGCATACGAATTTCTTTTTCCGCGAAATAGAATAAAGCATTTCGGAGGATCTGGCTATGCGCGCAGTATTTTCCACATATTAAATTATTTTTTGGTCGAAAAAGGTGGTGGAACTTATTAATTTTTTTAAATCTACACGGAGAGAATGCAGATCGTTCGTTTTTCCACAGCATCGCACAAACGGTCAGGTACGAAGATTCTTTTAACAATAAGTGGCATGCCACTGTGAAGTCCCGCTGCGCCGCAATTAGCGCAGCTCTACACAACAGAGACACGTCGCGTTTCAAAGAAAAATTGCGGTTTTTCGCCCGCAGAGTAGCGTCATCACCATGAAAGTCGCGTCACTAAACATGAACGTTGATGTAACGAAAATTCCGAGCTGTCTTACTTCACATTCGAATTTCTATTTTCATACGGAAAGAATAGTTTCGCTGAAGTATCTATAAATTTAGCCGAGCATGAAGATCTAAAAATAATTCTATTGGACCATCAAAATAATTATGTAAGACGCTCAAGCCTGATGATCAACACTGCAGAAGTGTTGACGTTCTAATAACCCAGCTTAAGCAAACTACATTTATTACTACAATTACTTTGTGATGATACAACAAAATGTACTTCAGATCTAATCTTCAATACTTCTGCAAAGCCGTGCTTCCCATTTGATAAATTAATTACCTAAACACTAATTGCATAACTACTCGTATATAATTGTTCACATATTCTTGTGCACGCCTACGCGAGAAACTGTTCATTACTTGTCGTTATTACTTTACGTTATTGGAACGAAGATTCGAGGAAAAATATCTTGCGGAAGGTGTGCTACAGCGAGAGTTACGCAGAATTTCGCACGCCAACGCGCGTGCAGGTAATATGTGAACCAACTTTACATCGACTTGGTCGTAATGCTCGAACTACCCATTTAATAGGATTACTAGTTGCGTCTCTTGTAGGTCACGCGGCACGAAGCTCGCGATAGATATCTTTTAATCAGCAGGACGACCTACTCTAGCAAACGTGCGTGTACATACGCACATCCACCCACTTTCATCAACGACGAAATCATCAGCGATGCATCTCCCGTGTCCTAATGTACAACGGCATACAATAGCGAATTTACGCTGCTTAAGTAAAGCCTTCTCACGCGCGCTCGCGCATTATTTCGAAACGATAGGCGAGTAAAGGTACTATTGAGAAAGAGAATGGCTGGCTTGTTTCCTCGACGGGC
>NW_017306091.1:3889949-3896096 GCF_001594115.1 Trachymyrmex septentrionalis
GTTATTTCGAAACGATAGGCGAGCAAAGGTACTATTGAGAAAGAGAATGGCTGGCTTGTTTCCTCGACGGGCTGGTAACACGCGCCACTCTCCATCGCGCACGAAGAAAAGCCGAGATAAACGGAAGGAGCCGAAAGGAGGAAAGGAGTTTCCTTTCTTGCAAACCGCGCCCGATAACACGATATGGAAAAGAAACCACTTTCGAGAAAACGATTAACATCCTGCCGGATCTTGCGTGAAAACTGTTTACAAAGTAATTGAGGAAATCCGGTAAATCGAGTCCGCTTGATGGAAGTCTGATGAAGTTCTAATCGTTAATCTTCAATCATAATATCGATAATGTTTATTTCGCGAAGTCAATCACCTCATGTGCCATTGTTCACTCGTTGATATAATCGAAGTGACAAAAATGATAGATGGAAAAGACGATGTTGTTGGAATATTTAAAAATTTAGCTGGATATACAGATTGGAAAATAATTTCATTAGACTATTAAGATAATTATGTTGGACGTTGAAACTGATTGCTAGAATATCAAAACTTTTTACGGCGTTACTTAGCATGTTTGAGTTCTTTTACATAATTATTTTGATGGTTCAACCAAATTACTTTCGGATTTGTATCTACCTGAATTTTTTAATATTTCATCAAAACTCATTCCTTTCCGTGTAAATTTTAGATATCCTTTATATGGATTTAACTGATGGAACAATCTCGCAAAATAATGTTTTCTCGCAGAAAAATTGCGTCATATAATTCACACGTGGAGTGTAAGCTGGAGGTGATTCGACAAAGGGAAGTAGTGACTCCTTTCACCGTTAATTACATTTCCTCAATACATGGATGCAACACGAAGTTTCCTGATCAGTATGTTCCAAACAATACAGTTCATCCTTCGTGAACAAGAGCGGATACCAACAAAGTAAACCGCGAATCTCGGATTTGTTCCAGTCGTTCGCACGACGACAAGCAGAGGAAATAGACGCTTCCTGTACGGAAATTCACGACCTTCGGCGGAAGCCCGAGGGAGACCGCAAATGACGTTAAAGGAACAGCTGAGAGAATAATTACGATGTACCAACATCGCGATTCTACGAACGTGTAACACTCGGCGATATGTACTGAATATATATTCTACAACCTTCTGATACTGATTTAGAAATAATCTCTGAAAATAAAAGAAAACTTTTATTAAAAATTTTTCTGATTCTGATTCTTATTGATCATTTCGATTTCTGAGCTTTAAATATAGATAATAACGTCGAAGAAAATTCTTCGGAGACACGATCCCGAATTCTTTTCCGTCCGTGAAAATAATAACGTGTGTACCAAAGTGTCATAAATTCTCTCACAGAACGAATTCTCTCTGGCACTTATCCGAAGTATCAAAGCCGGAAATCTCAAGGCGTCACGGAGACGGAGTAAAAGAATTTATCTCGAAATACCACTCGGTACACGAGATGCGCTCTGAAGCATGGAAAAAAAGAAATGGACACGCGCGTCAGGTCGGCGCGTCCGGCACGTGGACTATTTCTGAACATTCCCCGAAGAATCCGTTGCAAAAATTCGGTTCCTGGTTGCTTTTTATAGTTTAAACACGCGTTCCGATGCATCGAATGTGTTAAAAGTAGAACCATCGGAAAAATGATAGTCACACTCAACTATAATCTTTTCTTTACGTACCAACGCGTCGAATGAAAGTTTGTAGATCGATCTTCGAGTTTCATTAAACTTCGCGAGCTACAAATATTGTATCAGGATTCAAAGGATATATGTATACGAGAACGGAAAAAACGGGAATAAATTTTGCAAAAGTATTTAAAAATTTAGCTAGATACATATCTGAAAATAATTCAATTGGGACATCAAACTTATCAAAATAATTAAAAAATGTAAACAATGATGATACTGTGAACAGTTTTGACATTCTAGCGACCCACATAATTATGATGTGGCCGAAATAAAATTACAATATTTTTCAGATCCACATCTATAAAGCTGAATTTTTTAATATTACAAAATCGTTCTTCCCGTACACTACAGTGTTTATAAAATGATTTGTATTCTACGCGCGATTATTTTCGCAGAGATTTACAGTCACAAACTGTACCGTTTATCACGACATTTCAAAGAAAGACATATTTTTCTTCAAAAATATAATAATTGTAAATTTTACGTTAAAGTACTCTTTCTATAAATTCATTGATAAAATAAAAAAATGTCGCGCTTATATCACTTATTTCTTCGTTAGAAAATCTGAATTTCCGGTTGTAATTTGCGATAGTATCCGCTTCAGTTATAAATATTAATTACTTTAATGGGCAAACGTGCGATTGATTATATGAATTCTAATTGCGGTAGTAAAAACGGTGTAATTAAATAGGATACGCAGTATTGATAAACACGACATCTGTCTTCTGTTTTTCCGACATGATACATCGACGCAACACTCGGTTGGACATCGCGTATAAACCGGTTACGTTACGCAATCCTCGTTAACAATGTACTCCAGCTCGTCAAGGTGCAATGAGTCACAAAAATATGTGATTGAACGGAAGAAAAAAAAGATACGCCCCGATCCTGCCAGGATTCGAACCTGGAATCTTCTGATCCGTAGTCAGACGCGTTATCCGTTGCGCCACAGGACCAACTGATTACGAAATAGTTTCAGAAGGTACATACAGGAAATACAAAAATCGTCAAACGTAAGTAAGAGATTAATACTGTTCAATATGATATAGAAAAAATATACGTAGCAATGAAATTTTATATTCTGAGATACAAAGATTCTTTTATTTTTTTTTTTTTATTGTATTTATCCTTTATTTATTGTATAACTACAAAATATTCAGAGATATATGCTGTTTATCGAATTTCATAAATTTCCAAATTCGAATCAACACTGTCATTGAAAAATATTTTATTTATTCTCGGAGCAATCTATATCAATCATCCATATATGCAAACAGAGTAAAATTAACGTTATCGGATGTTCTAATTTCCAAGAATTATATGGCTTTTTTAAACATTTTTATAGATTTTTGTTGCTTACAATTATTTAACATTATTTGACGATTCCCGTTAAACATTTCAAAACTCATAATCGTATATCTCTATGAATAAATTGTACACTATTCTCAGTGTGCTATACATATAAATTCTCGAAAAAAAGCAAACCTATCAAATAAATAAAAATAAGAAATTATAATAAAAATAAAGGATAATCCGTTCTAATTAAAAAAAAAAAGAACTTTTTTAAGATTCCTAATGACTCTATCGTTTGCCTAAATTCTAAGACTAATATAGTATTCATTGCCACGAATATATAATAAATCACCGATCATCAAATATTAAGACAAAAGAATTTATCTATCTTTATCTTTTTCCCTGCCAAAAGCATTTGATACTGTCTATCGTACGATCTTCCATTGAACTTTAAAAAATTAAAGTTAGTTAAAATTTCTAATTATAACAAACAGCTGTACGCTGATAATTTCGTTACATTCGTGCAATATGTCTGGCGCAAATTACGTCTCAACCGTAAATCATATATCGTCCTTCCTTTCGCGACAAGTGAATATTTATTATTTCACGGACGTGTTGAACTGCAGTCACGCATCTTTGGACAAACTGCTCATTTTCGTGATGCGCTGCGTCACAAAATGTCGTTCAATATCGGTTATAATATAGCCAACTACGAAAAGTTTCACGTGAAAATTTTATATGTTCTCCGGATCTTTAAAGCTTCGCGAAAGAATTCTTTTTGCGTTCAATTAAGCGTTGCATATATCCATTTCTTTATATTAGAATATAAAAATACCACTTCCAGTTCTAAGAATTGAAAGAAGATAAAGAACTAAATTAAACCGAGATTAAAGTTAACTTGCATTTATGACATTTAATAGACAGGAATTCGCATCAAAATTATCATTGGAAAATAATATTTATTCTGCAATCTGTGTGTGTGTGTGTGTGTGTGTGTGTGTGTGTGTGTATAAATCTGTATAAATCAAATCTGTATCAATCTGTATAAATCAATCGTGAAATGAAGACATTAGAGATCTATCGAAGAACAATTAGATTTTCGGATAATTATTTGTGAAGCATCTTGTTAGCCTTGATCTTAATTATCGACTAAATGACGCAATTAATTCGTAGGAAAACGAACTGTCGGCTAAGTATATCGATTCGTTGATTATTCTCCCGTTCAATTTTATGAATGTCTCGCACGAGGAGACGATGAGACGAAGGCTCGCTCCTATAATATATTCAAGATATGAGAAGATAACGCGTCTCGACGCATTTCCGGGATAAGTATGCAGAACGAGTTGCACGCGGTATTGTTTCGCGATTCATTCTCGAGTATCGACAGGCTCGAGCGTGTTCCATACACGTTTCCTGAAGTTCTCGATAGCTGCGTTCGACGCGTGTCACATTTTTTAACGAACGTCGTGCACGTCGGCAAATCAATACACGACGATGCGATTTCCAGTGAAATCCCGGCACAATGGAGAACGAAGAGCTGAGCGGAGCTCAATTTCAATATTTATAGGATATTTTACCGTCTCGATTATTTCCTCGTTAAAGTTGCAAATTGGAACGAAAAGTCAGGATATAATAGATTGGCACACATCCGATATACTTATAACGAACATTCTAATAAACTTTACAACAGAAATCGAACTACGTTTATGATTATTTCCATATTTCCGCGATATTTCCAGCCGCGAGTTACCGAGTTGCGCTATGTACATACATTATCAAAGGAACATGTTCAAATTTATCGAACTCAAAGATCATGGCTATTCTCTCTTTAGTGCCCGTATCTATCAACGTGGTATTAACTTTAATCTTCGTTTGATATTTACCTTTTATCTTTTTCTAGTTCTAAGATTTCGAAAAATGATGTAAGGAGTAAATTAAACCGAGATTAAAGTCAACTTACCTTGATAAGAATAGACATAAAATACACAAACTTACTTCAGGAATATAGCTCGTTTCAAGAATCACCCGCGTAACAGCGAAACTCTGAAATAATAGAAGTCGGCTCGCTTTCCTCTGTTTTTTCTTAAGTAATTCGCTTCGGGAGGAAAAGTCTGCACACGCCCGGGGAAACTAATGATTTCATAATCTACGACACACAATCGCGCTTTACGTAAGGTATCCACGAGCGAAGTAGCGCGGAAACCTCGCTTTCCGCCGCGCGCGTGAACGCGCGAGTCGATAGGCGCGCGGCGGCGACTCCGGAGTCTCCAGTATTTACGTCGGTGTGTCACGTTGACAGCGAGCACGGTTGGCTCCGGCTCGTGCACGCCAAGTGCACGACAGCGTAACGCGATACGCCCGGCGAACCCTCGTCGTGGTGCGGTGAGGAAGAAAAAAAAAACGCGCGTATCGACACGCGAACGATCGTTGGACACTTACAATTAGCTGCGGGAGATCTCGTGCGTCGCTGTCACCCTGTCGTTATTCACCCCGAAGACAGGAGGGTGCTCGACGTTCGGGTCACGCTGGAACGGAGACGGCCGCGTCTGTTGAGAGGGGAAAGGAAAAAAAAAAAAAAAGTACGACGAGCCTCCAAACTCGCCGATCGTCGATTCCGCGGTCGTTGATGCGATCACGTGGATCACATTATCGTGTAGAGAAACCGCGTTAGAGAAACGCAAGAGCGGCCGAAACGCGCTACCATCCGCCGCGTACCATCATCACACTCGCCATTTTGATTTACACTGACGGTTGTTCCATCGCGGGCGGCAAGGTGTCCTGCGCGACGCGCGGCCTGCGCATGCGCGCGACAGGTGGCTGCCTGGGTATCATACCCTTTCGCCCCCACCGCCCCCGCCAATTTCGCCGTTGATCCAGGTGACGAGCGGTAAATGCAAATTTGTAAATCTACTTTATCGACTCGCGAAGCTTCACGCAAGCACCGACGAGAAAGCACGATTATTAAAGACCGAGATCCTTACGGGAATTGGCGTCCTTGTGAATATTGAAGTAATTAAGAGTTAAAAAAACTGAAAATATTGTACTAATTTTATGATTTATTAGTTTAGTGGACATATTTATGCATTTAGAACTCAATAATATTTGATTTTTCTTTAAAATTGTAATTTCAATGCTATCATCAAAGTTTGATTAAGAGATGAT
>NW_017306091.1:3896196-3900052 GCF_001594115.1 Trachymyrmex septentrionalis
TCAATAGAGATGATAACTACAGAGAAAAAATTGTAATTTTTCTGCAATATATAGAATATTATAACTTCACAAGTATGCATATTTATTTATAAAATATTTATGTAATAAAAAATCATGAATTTAATAATGTATAAACCAAATATTTATGTTAATAATAGCAAATTTATATCAATTGTCGATAATGTCAGCATTCTTCAATTACCTGCGGGCCCTTAAGGCTCTTTTTATACTACCTTTTTATACGAAAATTTGCCCAGAATTGATAGTCTTTAATAGTCGGTCTTTAATTATCTCGTCGGTAATTATGATTATAATACGAGATTACATTTACTTTGAATTTTTTTTTGTCATAATTATATATTAAATTATAACATACGTTAAATTCATATATGATAATCTTTTTCATGTAGACAATACATGCAATGTAAAGTATGTAAATTAATTATAAATTGGATAACACAATACAGAAAGAAGTAATTCAGTTTTATGATTGTTAATATATCTTATTTCAATATTAATAAATAAAAATATATGAGCGAAATAGAAGCTTTAGTGCAGTTCAGTCTACGACAAAGAATATATAGGCTTCGAGTATCTATATATTATTTATGTTATAGATGATAAAATATATAGTTCATATATGTAGTACATTTATATTACGTAAATATAGAATAGTATATTTTACGCGTAAACGTATAACCCTTCGAAAAATTTATAATATATTAACAATATAATTTTATACTGTTGTATTCTGATCCTTAAGTACAATAAAAATAACGTGTAACAAGTGTGGCCCATTAGCTCAGTTGGTAGACGCAGAGCGTCGTGCTAATAACGCGAAGGGTCGCGGGTTCGATCCCAGGCCACCTTTTTTTTTTTTATTTATTGAAATAATTCAAACGAAATAAATATTTTTCGCGTATAGTTTTTTATGCTGAAAATGCTATGAAGAGAGATGTAAGAACGAAGGATCATTAGCTCAGACTTGATCAGAACGTCACACCATTTATATAGCAAAAGTCGTGGATTCGATTTCCTCGTGGTCTATGCTATATCTTTTTTAGTGAAATGTTTATACAGAACAAATATTATTATTTTCGTAAATAAGTTGTAAAATAAAGTAGAAAATATTGTCAGAAAGAGGAAAATACTATAATATATACGTAACGCATATATTATAGTATTTTCATATTTTTTGGGAATAGGACTCTTGTGGCTCAATCTTTCACACCCACGCACTCTCGAGGAGATGCAACGTATTTATTAATTATTACTGCGCAAAATGTAATCATTGATTTTGATTCAAAATCAAAATATGAAAAAATAGTATATTTATATATTATAAAAAAATTTAACTTACAAATGACGATATAAACTTACTGTTTAAAGTGCGAGAAATTTATTTGATCAATCAGCTGATTTCTCACTTTCAGCTGAAGCTAATGTATCACCTATTATCGGTAATATACCGATTCTACTTGTTCAGTTTTTCTAACTTTTCAAGAATAGATAAAAGGAAAATTGTATATAATTTATTCACAAAAAATTTAAAATTTTTCAGCATAAAAATAACAAGAGGATTAGGAAATATATATAGAAATTTAAATATTTTTTAAATAGAAGTAAATGTTAAAAAAAAACTTAGTTGAAAATATTGACAACCTCAGCATTTTTTATGGTAATCCTTATACCAAATTCATTGTTACATTTAAGATTACAAAAATATTTGTAAATTAAAGTATTATCATGCTGTAAAATTATTATGCTGTATTTTACTTATATAAATATAATATATTGATTTATAAGTTAAAAAAAAATTGGCCCATGAGGGGATCGAACCCGCGACCTTCGCGTTATTAGCACGACGCTCTAACCAACTGAGCTAATGGGCCTCTTCGAGAGTACCTCTTTCTGACAATATTTTCTACTTTATTTTACAACTTATTTACGAAAATAATAATATTTGTTCTGTATAAACATTTCACTAAAAAAGATATAGCATAGACCACGAGGAAATCGAATCCACGACTTTTGCTATATAAATGGTGTGACGTTCTGATCAAGTCTGAGCTAATGATCCTTCGTTCTTACATCTCTCTTCATAGCATTTTCAGCATAAAAAACTATACGCGAAAAATATTTATTTCGTTTGAATTATTTCAATAAATAAAAAAAAAAAAGGTGGCCTGGGATCGAACCCGCGACCCTTCGCGTTATTAGCACGACGCTCTGCGTCTACCAACTGAGCTAATGGGCCACACTTGTTATGCGTTATTTTTATTGTACTTAAGGATCAGAATACAACAGTATAAAATTATATTGTTAATATATTATTTAATATAATAATATAACAGTATTTAATGTAACTATTTTATAAATAATTGATTATTTGAATAAAGCAAATTTAAGAATTAATCGTTTTAACATACTATAATAATTTTCTTACTAAATTATCTATATATATATTTGCTGTTTTAAATTAAATTAATATAATGTAATAATCTTTGAACTAAAATTTTCACATAAAATGACTATAATTTTTATTACTAAAGCTAATATTGTAAAACTAACTAAAAAAATTGCCGTTCGATGAAAAATGGAAGCATGTTTTAACGTTAACCTTATTATTTTTACGTGATTATACATTTAATATTGTTTACAATTACTTTTTCATCTTCTATAATCTATATTACATATGTGTAAGTCAACATCCATCTAATCTTAGCGCCGAAATATTATACTACCGTATCTCCAGATATATTATATAATCTATTTAATATATATTTCATGTATTATATACATACATCTATAAATAATATATACATATATCTATTATTCTCTTAGATCCAATTAATTTAGAGATAAAAATATGCAGTTAAATTTTGTCTGAACAAAAATGTATTTTTAAATAATTTTATATCTTATAACTTCAGATGCTCATGAACTTATGTAATATCTTTTTACATAACTCGAAGATATTACGCGTTGAGACGTAATTTATGAAACAAATTATCAAACATCATTATCTGATAATTTTTTCTTTTTTTCCTCTGACGTTAATGATCCTTCACCTTCTGAACACGATCAATCCCGTGCCGTCCTCATCCGAGAACTTGCCTTCATTATTTGCAAGAGTTCGTGAACCCTATATCGATTTCACTATTCATAGAAACAACAGGGAACGGTCAATGGACTGCCATCCGTTTCGATTGATACATATGTTACATAGACCGTGAGTTAACAACTGTTCTATAACTGACTTCCTTCTTTTACAACTTTTATATAAAGTGTAAATTGATCGAACGCGTCAACGAACACATGTTGCAAGGGCACCGCACTGTCAAATCAGTAGCCCACAATATAACAGAAAGTACGTCATATGTCGTAGCCCAATGCGTTTCTCTAGTTCGAGAATGTAGGTATAATTCAATCTTTCTCTCAAATTTAATTCATTAATGTAATTTAAATTCCAATTTTCCTCTACTCGATGTGAAATTTGTTTTAAAAAATTATGAATAGAAGTAGCGTACAGTTGAATCATTATTCAATTGTACACTACTCTTCTATTTATTGTTTTATAAATATACGATTTAGCGAATTTTGAAGAGATCTTGTTCGGCGAATTTACTGAAATATTCCTCATTACAAGTTCTAGATTGTTCATCAAATCCATCTTCGGATTAGCTGAAATCTATTTCGAGCAGCTCGACTTATGAACTTAGCAAAATCAACACGATGTGCTTGCAAACATTGTACAGCTTTCAATTGTTATTCGTATCAAGTCCAATTGTTATTCGTATCTAAATCTAATCAACAGATTACAGTTATGGTTTTTTTTTCTCTCAAATTCCATTTC
>NW_017306091.1:3900152-3920564 GCF_001594115.1 Trachymyrmex septentrionalis
TCTAAATCGAATCAACAGATTACAGTTATGGTTTTTTTTTCTCTAAAATTCCATTTCGAATCCTTCAAACTTCCGAACTAACGACCAGACACTACCTAGTTTTTGATTAACGCGGTTTATGGGCACTTTTTTTCTATTGAAATAAATCGCTTCAGTTTATGCATTTTCTGTGACTGTGTAATCCTAAACTCTCAAACAACACTCTCTCTTGACTCTGTATATCATTATAAAAGTTACTGATAACACATACATATATAAGTCAATATAAATAAACATAAGTCAATAAAATGATTGAAATTTATCTGCTTCTTATTTTTATAAATTTTTTACATTATAATACTTTGTACAATATCATGAAATAAATATCATCAGTATTTCCATATTACAAATAAACTTAAATCAAACTAATCAAGACTTCTTATAAATCAAAGAATTGGAAAGGATACGGGCAGTAGGAGTCAAGCGCAGAAGACGTCGCGCAAATAATATATCTATGAAACGCGCTTACATGTCTCGGCTCACTTTTGAGCCCTCTTCAGAGACAACATAAACTAACATAAACTGTGAATAAAAATTATCCTGTCATGGTGAGCTCCTCTACCTCGAGAATTTAAATGTCAGAATTAAGCCCAAAAAGAGTGAAAGAAAAAGAAAAAAGAAAAATGAACGAAAAAAAGGAAATAATGAAAATATCGAAATAGAGAATATAAAAAACTAATTTGTCAAAAATCTTAAGATTATAATTAAATATCCCGAAAATAAAGACGCTCACCCTGATCACAAATCACAAACTATATCGCAAACATTACTATAAATTATTCAAAAACCGGTTCTCGACTTCATAGATATATTATTTGCGCGACAGATATATATATCTTCTGCGCTTGACTCCTACTGCTCGTATCCTTTCCAGTTCCATCATCAGTATTATTATATAATAAATATTTACATGATATTTTTCAATAAACATTTATAAAAAGCATTAAAAAATGAAGTTTAATCGTAGTTTAACTTTCCACAAATGTTTCACGGCGTGTGTAGAATACGACTATATTTTGAACTGCCCTGAAAACAAGACCATACATTTGTAAATTTTGTTCAGGAACTCGTAATCTCTAATTTAGCTCTTATTTCCCTTTCCAATAAATACAACTCTTTTTACGCGTCTTTGACTAAATTTACAAATATATCGGTAAGATATATATTATTAATAGTATTTTATCAATGACAAATATGTTTCTTCATCTTTAATTATATCTTATTAAGAAAGAATGTATACTATTATTAAACAATAATCGTTACCTACTATCTGTTTCTTTATGAAATCGCACTGCAGATGCGATGAAATTACGTAATTCCTACATTTTCGTAAAGCTATAGTGTCCTTGGTACTTTGGCGCCCTAGAGCTCTAGTCCTAAAAGCTCGCAAGTAAACGCCTAGGCGTTATTTGCCTGGAGAAGAAGAAACAAACATTTACAAGCTATTATTCATCATCAAACAAATACTATAGTTATTATTAATTAATATAGTTATTATTAATATTAATTTCTAATTAATGCGTCAGCATTATATTATATTACAAGTCCATATACGTGATCTCAATATTTCTTAATTGTTGTACTAGTATCTCTTTTCTTTAACTTTCTACTATGAAGATAAAAAGTACAATATTTTCTCAAATTTTTTTTTAAAAAGTGATTATGCGATTCTCCTATTTCTCGCAAGTTTTTTTTCAAAAAGTATAGATATAAGAAATATTGTGTATGTAATATTAATTTGTAAATGACGTACGCTACTATCGTGATATTTACCATTCTGTAGACGGATAAAGGTATGTCGACAGAAAAATTGCTTGACATTCTATTCGGAGGTTTACTTGTATGAGAGACCTGATGTATGCTTTTCGATCGATAAATGTTACGACCGAAGGGAATCAATAAATTGGAGCACTGCCCTGAGCTTGGTTGTGCAATATAACTCTTTTTTTTCCTATAGGAGAATAAATATAGCATCAAAATGTTTAATCGAATTACGATACATAAATGTACAATCTTATAATACATGATACATGCATGCATTATTAGAATTTATCAATTTGTAAACTGTTTTAAAAGAAAAAATATATGTATATCAACTTACTAATAATCGGCAAAATTAGAGCATATTGAAACTTTAAAGCGTTTAAGGACAGTATTAGTAATCTATTCTTATCATCTTAAGTAATGTCTTAAGACACCAATACTCTCTAACTAATTTATGATCTCTTAAGACAGTAAAACTTCAAATAAATATAAGAATCGACTGTAAAATAAATGCCAATCTAAAGCACATACATTGTCTGTAAGGCCAGAATCAGATTACGCATTGAAGATTGAGATTGAAAATTGAAAGATTGAAATTTGACCAATCAAAATAATAGGAGCTAAAATTCCGTTGTCCTCATTGGCCAAATTTCAATCTTCAATCTTCAATCTCAATTTAGTAGTCTGATTTAGGGCTTTATAGAAACCAACTTGAAAATTATGATTTTGATTATACACTTATGACGTAAATATATGTATGCTTAAACGCTATTGTTTATCCAATGAAGGCGAAAATATCATTCTATTATCTTTTGCACAAGACGAGTATAACTTATTATACTTGACCTATAGCCTCATTACATTGATTAGAGTTAGCATCCAAAAGATAGACTCTACGATATGTACAATATTATTAAATTTATTTGGCCCTAAATATAAAATATTTGTTAAATGTCATCAGGAAACGTCATCAGGTGATAACGTTTTGCAACAAGTATATTTCGCAAGAATATCAAGTATATTTTTCGCTAGTATATATTTTCATGAAGAAGATTGCTGGAGATTTTTACTATCTTTGTTTTTTACATAATTTGTTGTTTGTTATCGATGCGATTAAATCTTTTTCAATTTTTATATTTCTTGTTACGCTATCAATTGTACTTTATGTTCTCATTTTATTTTGTCACTACTTTCATTTTAAATGTCTTCCGTGTTTTGTATTAAGGCCGTGTTCGGATATACTCTATCAATACTAAAAATATATATATTTATACAAATAATAAAAAAGAGAGAACGACAAATGTTGCAGAGCGCAGTATTCAGTGTGCAATAATAAATTAACATATCAAGAAAAATTATGAATACAATTAGTTACATTATATATTTAATTTTCTTTTTCGAGCCATCTTCGGCTAGATCATGTACGTCATTGATATATCCTACTATATACCGTGAAACATCTCGTTATATGAGGAGATGTATGAATATACAGGCTACTTGACAATAATGTAGTAAACACATATTTCACTGTAAAAAATTTAAAAAATTAAATATCATATCTAACATACCTAATTAAGATTATTTAAATTTAATTAAAAATGGATAATTCAAGGACTCAATTTATCATGACGAAAAAACTGCGCAACAGCGTTATAATGATGACGAAATTTGCGTCAAGAGTTGCAGAATAGGCCTGCTGGAATCGAATCTCTGGCATAGTAGCTGTGTGTGTGTGTGTGTGTGTGTGTGTGTGTGTGTGTGTGTGTAAGCGTGCCACAACTATATGTTTTCTTTGACTGGATTTTTCACCAGCAATTAAAAAAAATCCTTATAGGTAAATTTTCATATAAAATACGAAATTATTTACTTTTATTAGTCTTGGCAAAAAAAAACATTAGTTTCGAGTCCACCAATGAACTGATTAAAATGTGCGAGATCCAAAAATAACAAGTTGTAAATGTTTAATCCGGAAATGTTACGAATTTATATCAGACAATATAAAAATCCAATGAATAATTCGATTAAACGACAAATTTTATAAAAGTAATAAGCATAGATACTGTGATACGTCTGCAAATGATAAATTTAGTGTTATCAACATCGGTACTCAGACATAATAATCAACCCCAATCCATAAAACATATCTTTGTATTGCTTTGAGATGTGACACATGCATCATTAAGTGAAAATTAAATTTTAATCTTTTAATAACTTATTCTCTTAAGTCACTAATTCATATTTTAATATTATACAGGCTACAATTTTTTATTCCGTGATAATGCGACTATAGAATAAAAAATTTTATTCACTATTTCATTTTATTTGTGTTAAATTATCTTTCGGCTACAATTTTTTATTCCGTGATAATGCGACTATAGAATAAAAAATTTTATTCACTATTTCATTTTATTTGTGTTAAATTATCTTTCGCAAAACATACCTCAAGATCAAGATTTTATTGTCTCAAATAAAGTGAACGTCTTTAAAAAACCTTATTTTCCTTTTTATATCGACAACTTACAGTAGAAACTTACTGTAAGAAAAGAATCTTTTTTTTTCAAATAAAATTTTCCAAAAATCTCTGTTTTCACGTTCTTATTGAACATTTAAATATTAGACAGCAAAATAGAATTTTTTATCATTTACGTGTATATAGAAGTGTAATTAACAAATGAATTGATAACATCTGTTCATCTTAAATTTGCGTTTTAAGAATTTTTATATTTTAATTATAATTATATAAAATATTTTATATAATATTGATATTATTAGATGCTGAATCGAAAATTAAAAGATTATTAAAAGAATTACAGAATAAATTAATGTTTTCCGATAATAAAGATTACGTTTTTACATTCTCTGAATCATGCCTTGCCTTTTTATTGATAATAATTACGTGATTTTCATAAAAACTTTATTATAAAGTATAATTTAAAGAGATGATGAAACATTTTGCGTGATACTCTTGCTGCGTTACAAGAAATGTAATTTAAAGAAGTAATTTAAGTAAGTCTTAAAAGGATAAAATCATTAATATTATTTAAATATACAAAGATACAAGAACAATAAAAATCAATAAATCTCGATGAAAAAAAACATATGACATAAATGTATGTATAATACAATAAAAGCGCTTAATAAATAAAAATATAATATGCAAAGTTGGCAGTAACGCGTACTTGTAACCCCGTTCCTTTGTTATCTTGTTGTAATAACGATTTAATAATAACACTGTGAATTTTTTATGACAGTAATGATAATATCAGAGTTAGAAAAATTAATCGTTACTTGTAACGGGTTGAAAAAAATCATTCGTTATTGATAAAAATAACTTCTTTTTTTATTAATTTGTAACGCGTTACTTTTACTCGCGTTACTTGTAACGAGTAACGTTACACGGTACTTACTACATTTTAGTAAGCAACGTTAAGTAAGTAAGTAATGACAAATTACTTTCCAAAGTGGCTTTTCTAACGTTAGCACAACCTTAGCGTTTAGTTAATTAGCGTTACCATCATAAAAAATTGCAATATCGTCATCAAATTGTTTACTATAGAAAGTAATAACAAAGTAACTGAAAAGTAATGTTTGCCAACTCTAGTAATTTGTTTGTGCTAATATTTATATCTCTAGTAATTTGTTTGTGCTAATATTTATATTTACTTTTCAAACTAAATTTTACTCAGCAGTGAAGAATAAATAAGTTAAAATATAAGTTGCTAATGTAAAATATGTTAAAAATTCCTTTTATAAAGTTTCTTTGTATCACAAAGAATATGTTTCGCTTGTCTATTTTTATGTAAAACGTTGATATTTCGGAAACTTGTTGATTTCGAATTATTTGTTAAAAAATGGCCTGACTGTATTTGGTATTATATCGCAAATTGCTCTTACAATATGTACAAATTATGCTAAATTAAATTTCTATTATATATTCTTCTATACATTATATATTTTTTTATACATTATTTTTGGTATTATCATTTTATTATTACTCAGAAAATTTATACATACACCACACTATTATTTAAAGAATTATTAATAGAAATCGAGTTATGTTTAAACTATCATAAATTTAATTAATATTATATTACATTTTGGAAAGAAAATGTCTTAATTAAATTTAATATTACTTTCTTGATCACAACAAACTAAGTACTTAGACAGTAGTTAGACTTTATATATAGTCCTAGTAATTACATAGTCAAATTTTTCGTAGTATTAATAGATCAATTTTTAAATGATCAAATTTATTAAAAATAAATATAGAATACTTGGAATATGAGATGCGTATATAGATGCGTATAAAGAAATGAATGGAATAATAGGCGTAGAAAAAAGTATTTATTATACAATCATTTATTATTAATCAATTTTTAAAGAGCATTTTTAGAAACCTGTTTGTGATGTATAAATTGTATAAACAGTTAACGTTGCTATAGAATGTTTGACAAATGACAAAAAGTCTCATTCAGCCAGATAGTACCAAATTATAATTATAATAGGTTTACGTATCAAAGATAAAAGACCAACAAATTCTCTTGGATGCTACATTCAACTCAGTGATAATTAGTACGTCTATTATGATTCGTTTTTGTTAAATTTAACGAAAACGTAAGAATAAATTATATTAAAGAATCGTTGATCGAGTACTTTCTGAGAAGTGTGCTGAATTCATTTAATGAGCAACTACAGCGTTCTACTCAGTCCAACTCACTTTCATCCTTGATACGAACTTCTATGAAGTCAAGTCAAGGTCAACAGGTTTTTGAAAGTATCTTTAAAAATTTTTGTTAGATCCAGTTCCATATCCAATGTAGTATTAACCACAATATTAATTCAATTTACTATTTATTATTTTTTTCTAATTCTTAGAATTAAAAAAAAATGAAGAGTAAAGTTAAACTGAGATTAAAATTAATCTATGTTAGTTGAAGTGAACATTAAAAAAATCACATTTCATATTTGATTATATTTATTTTTCACAACACGATCATAAATGATAGGGAAAATTTTGTGTCTTGAATGTTGCCTGAAACATTGAGACTGCAGTCGAAATATAGTCGCGTAATTTTCTCGTAAATTCATAAACAATATAATCCGTTTTGTTTTCTAGATAGGACTGAGTAAGAAAATTGGAAAAATTCTCTCTCTCTCTCTCTCTCTCTCTCTCTCTCTCTCTCTCTCTCTCTCTCTCTCAAATTACATTGTGAATATACGGGGAAATCGCGCGTGACTATCTCGACGTTGCGATTTCAGACAACATTCGAGACACGAAAGAATACTCTGAAATACTGTCACGACTTCAATTTCTCTACTCTTACGCTACCGGCTGTAATAATTTTACTTGGACTCTAGGTTGCTCTAGCTCTACGACAATACACTGGCGGAAGTACGAACGGCCACCCACCCAGAGACGACTTGCTTTAATAGCTGTTTCTACTGCACTCTGATAATGGTTGCGGTCGTCTTATAGTCTGATACACGCGCTCGCGATGCGCCAGCTAGCTGTGGTAGTAACAGAAAATTCATATGTTGGTAACGGTCAGAGAAGGCTATAGCCATGGTTAGTTAGTCGCGATCCGTACGCGAACGGCGACGGTTCGTAACTTGAACATCAAAATTTATTCGCGTTCGTGCATTGTGGCGAATTTAAAAAAAAAATTCTCACTAACAAGGGTGAGTAATTAAATAGAATTGAACACGATTTAAATTTACTTTTTTACGATCAATAACAATTTACTCAAACAAAATATCGAAATCTATCTAATAGATTTTGAAAAATCTATTTTTTTTCTCTATTCCTATAAATATAAAATTGTAAAATTACAAATGTAAAATTATATAAAAAAAAAAGAGTTAATTTTATATTTTTCGATATTTTAATTTTAGCAGATCTTGAATTTGGCACTTATGCTTGCATTTTTACATTCTTATGATACTTTTTTTTTATAATAATCGGTGATCTCTCTCTTTCTGAAAATGTATAGATGGATTAGAAGTATATACAAATAAAATAAAATTTTTGCAACTAAAAACAGTATCATATTTTTCAAAGATTAATGCCCGTTTGCACCAATGTAGATTAACTTCAATCTCGGTTCAATTTACTCTTCGTCTTTTTCTAATTTTTAGAAAAAGACGAAGAGTAAGTTAAACCGAGTTTAAAGTTAATCTACATTGGTTGAAACGGACATAAGAGATTTAGACGTTTAATCTTTTAAAAATAAAGAAATTGTAAATCTTACAAAATATTTTATCTTATTGTTAGTAATTCTTATTCTAAAAATGTAATATCGACTTTATAATACTTCTCGATTATGCGATTGTAAAAAAAAGAAAACCTTATCATATAATCACACACATTTTACTAAATTAATTTAAATTTTTTTATTCTTTTTGGAACTTTATCAATATTACGAATTTCCATAATGTAGTAATAAAAAGATTCTCTTTCTAATAATAGATAGAAGGAAGGGAAAAAAGATTTTGTTTCTAACTAATCGTTTCTAAATAGTCTAAACAGATGATGGCAGAAATCATGATGGCAGAAAAATGATTCAGAAACCAACAAACTAAATCATTTTAGCTAGTAGAAAGATAATCTTTTGATTCATTACTGTCCTGAACAAATTGAAATATTTATTAAAAAATGCTGCTCTGATGGACAATAATTATTCAATATATATTCCGACAACTGCATTTTTTTTCGAATATATTAATAGAATATATTAATCGAATATAATCATTTGAAAAATTCTTGAAAAAAAGTTCCAAGAACTTGACAGAATAGTATCGTTTTGTATTATAAATAATAAGTATATGATAAAATGTATATGATAACATAAAATTTATTGACGTCATGAAAACGATATATATACTATAAAATAAAGAGATAGTAAAACCGAATGTCTTTACGTATAATAAAAAAAACAAAAAGTCCATAATATATTAACTAATAAATTGAAATATTAACTAATAACAAAGTAATATAAATTAAAATATTAACTAATAGTAAAATACAATAAATAAATAGATATAACGAATAAGCTTATACATTAATACGAAGTGTTATATTGTAAGTATATTTATACTTATATAAGTTGTCATTTCTTGCTATATAATAATGAATTGACTTCGTTGATAAATTATTATTATTACAAATAAGATATGATAAAAATAACTTTTCTATAAGGCAATAAAAGTATTTATTGTAAAAGTTGCAACATTACATGCTCAAATAGTTGGAAAATAAGAAATCTGTTAATTATGTTTAATATTTTAACTTCTATACAGACTTTTTTCACAAACATAAATTGTAAATGCTTGTAATGGAAATCAAGAAAATGCACATTAAATAATAGATACATATAGTATATACAAAATGCTTAACTTGATATGCAACAGATGTTTTTACTGACAAATGATCCAAAAACACGTTTGTTAAATACTCCTGTGTCAATTCCAAAAGATTACCATTTTGACGTTGTTTAAACGTGTCGTGCCATCATACGGCCTTGGCATTTTAAAACGTTCGCGACCGTGTGATTAACCGTGAGATTAATTTTCTACATTTCCTTATCAGTCAACTCAAAAAAACGTGATTTTGATTCATGACAAATTTGATTATCTAAAGTTGACTTTGACTGAAGTATGCACCTTGATATGCACATGTAAACAAAGTAACTTACACCATCAAAGTGAAAGCAATTTATTACTCCAATTTATTACTTGTTAGCGGATGAATAAAATGTTAAAAAATTAAAATCAAGATATAAAGTACTATTATTTATAGATGATAATACAAGTGCAAAACTTTTGTCATGTAGCACAAATTATTATATTGTGCAAATATTTGTATTGTAGAAAGAGTTCTTTATCTTGTTATTTAAGATATTTATATATTATGCAAATTTATCAGAATCATTATCGGAATCAATAATAGAATATAAACGCATATACTTTTTTAATTAATAAAAAATACGTACGTTTATATATGTAAAGATGAACTTATTATGTTGTTTTTGTTTCACACATGTTGTAAATATTATGTTCTCTTCGAAGAATGAGAAATATTAATAATTGAAAAAAAAAATTACAGAAAAGAATCGAGCACAGAATAAATTAAATTAAAATTAACTTGTGCTTATAACTATCAATGGAACTGAAGAAGAATGATCTCATTCGTATCGTGTGCTGTCAACTAACACGCACAACGTGTCACGTAATCAGTACTTGTTACCTACACAATAACTGCAGTAACCTAATTCCTTCCAATTCTAATCAGAAAATCGAATACATACATCTTATCTTATAGTATGAAGACTGCAGTAAGAAAGTATTAATTATCTTCTTTGCATCTAATAAAATAATACTTTATTATCCTTACTAAATTAAATTATTTCTAAATCTTAATATTTTCACAGTAAGAAGTATAAGTTAGACGTAATATTTCCGTGATGTTCTCATAAAAACGTTCAACAATTATCTCGATATCAGATCATTATCCAAGAAATCATTTCTGCTTGTAAGAAATTAAATATCTGATAACAAAATAAATTTAATTTAAATTTTAATTTACAATATAATTGCATATAATTTTAACCTTATTTTTTATTAATAACGTCATATTTACATATTGCGTAAATATATGCATATATATTGCGTCATATTTTTACATAATTCACAAATTATTATCAGGACTGGGCATATATTTGAAAACATTATTTGCACAAGTGTATTGTATATATCGTATTGCAATTACGAACACAATACGTATTTAAAATCGAAAGATTAAATCGAAAGATCGAAAGTTTTTTTAAGTATTTTGTAATTTAAATAATAAGATCGATTATCAATCTTATAATTTATAGTATTTGAAATACAAAATATAAAACTGTTTATATACTCCTATTAAATATAAAATATAAAATATTTTTATGTGCTCCGCAGAAATACAAAATACAAAATATAACTGTTTTACAAATAAAAACTTCTTCAATAAAAGTATTTCAAGTGTATGTCCCAGTTCTGATTATTATAAAACATGGTTATTCTTTCAAAATAATGGACATAAATAATGTACAATAAGGTACAATTTTAAGAGAAATAATACGCAAATAAAAACTGTTACAAAATAATTATACGCTGCAGTTTTATTCATGAGAATATAAATAACTCTCAGTACGCTCGTTATTGTATTTGATATAGTTCATCGTAGACAAGAACAAGCATTATATAATGCACGTAGATACATATTTTAATAAATTGCTTTGCTTCAATGCTAATTACATACTTCAATCAAGATCAAGCTTAGAATTATTATAAAATCGTTTTGTCATTACAAATATGCAAAAAATTGAATAAATAATTTAAGAAAATAATTTCATGCTTTTTTCTGTATACAAGGTAGATATTTAATAAGATTATATTATATTATATTAATAAGACTGAAAGAAAGATTATTATATTATTATATTATTATTTCTTCTTAAGGAATAAAAATAAAAAATAAAATATTCTTTATGTACCTAAATAAAAATCTGAACGCGTATATAAATAAAAAGACGCATTATGACAATTAATTTTTAATATTTTTTTAATAAAGTCTCTTTAATACTACTTTAAAAAATACAAATTTTTTGTGCTAAGAAAAAAATTTATCAGAACAAATGATAAACTTTTTATTTTATGTCTCTGAATGAAACAAAGATTTCGTTTTTGCAGGCCAGAATAGCGAGCAGCTATGGTAAAAGCATACAATGGCGCATTGGTCCTTGCGGACATTTTGCTACTTATTTTGAAGATTCTATATTACATTTGCGAAAGCGTGTATAAATTTTTCGTTCCAGCAGAAGAAAAAAGCGTAGCTGGTGAGATTGTTCTGGTATATATCTAATTCGAATGTTTTATTACATAAATCGTACAGACATAAATAATTAATGCGTTTTTTATTAAATTGAAAGTTGCGCTTTAAAGTTGCATATCATTCTTATATAATTATTTTTATATAAGATATAATTTATTTTATAAAGAATAATTAAAAATTTATTTTATAGAGAAGATGAATAAAAATTAGAATACATTTATTTTCAATCTGTATATAATACATGTATGGTTACATTATAAATTGATGATAAATTAAATTTAATACTTATATCTAGAAGAAGATTCTTTATGAATTAATTTGCGAAAGAAAGATGTTAAAAGTGCGATAATTCTATACTCTCTAAGTTACTATGTTTTTACAAATAACAGGCACTGGCCATGGTATTGGGAAAGAGTTAGCTCTTCGTTATGCATCATTAGGCGCAACAGTAGTTTGCTGGGATGTGAATCAAGAATCAAATGAAGAGACGGTGAATGAGATAAAGAAAACTGGAACAGCTGCAGCATACGCATATCAGTACGTTTATATCGTTTACTCTTTTACAAAATGCAATGAAATCGAGAGAAACATAATAGTGAAACGTTCGATCGAAAAGCGTTCGAGGAAAATTCAGGAATGATTGCTTGCTTCGCAGATGCGACGTGTCAAACAGAGAGCATGTCTTCAGCGTAGCCGAAAGAGTCAAGCAGGAAGTTGGCAACGTCACTATTTTAGTTAACAATGCTGGTATAATGCCTTGCCATACATTTCTCGATCATACCACCGATGAAATTAAACGAATCTTCGACATTAACGTGCTGGCTCATTTCTGGGTAAGTTAAAGAACTGACATAAATTACTTAAATATATACATATAGGTGTAAAAATAAAAAAATTTGTATATATCAACCTGACAGTCCTAATTACTGGTCTAATTCTAATTATGAGTCGCAACGTTACCTCTTCTTTAATAATTTCTTAAAACTTTTAAACTTGTTCCATCTTTCAATAAACTTGAGCCTACTCTTTTACTCTCTCTTTATTCATACTTTATCTCTTTTACTCTTTTATTAATATATCCATTAGATAAATTATCACATAATTTATCTGAAAACAGTACAACTAGCCTCTAGTAGGTTGTATTTAGTATACTAGTACATTATATGAGCTAAAGTAATGTGAATTTTGACACCATTAGTATAAAAATAATTATACATTAAAGAAATTTAACAGAAAATAATTATGGTAATAATTAAAAATAATTAAAAAATATTTAAAATATGTTTATGTAATCCCTCCCGATCCATAATTTAGACTTATGCACAAGACATCCTTTAAATATTTCTTTAAAATTTACAAAAAGTTTATTAAATATATAGTAACTTCTTTAAATTATAATATTTATTGTTTACATTGATATTAACATAACATTTATTGTTTATATTGATATTGCATTTAACAAATTTTGTAAATGTTTGATCATTAAGTTTACACAAATTAATAATAATTACTTAAACTTTAAATGAAAACGTAATTAAAACTGTCAGCTTATTTTAATATACTCGTATATAGTAAATACATAAAGTGACTTGATACTATCATTTCTAAACATAGAGCAACATACCACTTTTCACAAACAAGTCATTATTCACTATTGACATTTCTTGTATTTGAATTCTATTGTTTTTGCTACTTTTAGATGCTACAAGCATTTCTACCAAGCATGATCGAAAAAAATCACGGCCATGTAGTTGCGCTCTCGTCACTGGCTGGAATTGGTGGTATTCCAAATTTAGTTCCCTACTGTGCTTCAAAATTTGCAGTTAGAGGCAAGCTATTTTATATTTAGCTCGATTTTAATTGCTCTTTATGCACAAGAGGTATTAAATTCTTAATTTTATTGGAACAAATATTGTAGGACTTATGGAATCAATCAGCGAGGAACTACGGACATCCACCAAAGGAAAATCTTTAATCAAATTCACTACCATTTATCCGTATATGGTAGACACTGGACTTTGCAAAAAACCAAAAATAAAGTAAGTACACAATAAAATTATATAAATAATGTTTACGCAATAATGTTACGTAAACATAATTGGAACTTATATTTCACAATTAATTAGTATATGCTATTAGCTATTACTAAAAATACTGATTAAAATTTGTAATTACATTGTCCACTCTCAAAAAAGTTGATGAATATGTTTAAGGCCGGTATTTATAGTCAATTCTTATTTTTAAATTTTTAAGTATAGAAGAATCATAAAGCCATTAGCATCTTAAGACATTACTTAACCACTCTTGAAATAAGAACTATAAATATTGACCTATTAAGTTGCAATAGCAAATGTATATAGATATATGTATACAATTACATTATTGCTAATTAATTACGCATTTTTTACATGCAGATTAGATTTTTGGATGCGAGGTGAGCTACTAAAGATACACCTCACTAAGAAATGACAATGGAATCGATGTCGAATCGACGTTGATTTGATAATTTCGATTCGATGTCGATTCCATTGTCATTTCTCAGTGGGACGGCAAAATAAAATTTTATTTGACAATTTATTTCAGATTTTACATTAAACATTTCTTAGTAATTCGAATAAGATTATAAAATATTGGATTTTTTACATTACTTGGCAATAAATATTTTAATTTGAACAGGTTCCCGTCTGCCATGCCGTTGGTTTCAGCGGGGCAAGCAGCCTCACGAATAATTCACGCGCAGAGGTGCAACTATCGCGAAAAATCTGTGCCTCCATACTGGTTGTTAGGCAACGTCTTATTAAGGTAAATAAATTCCGAAATTGCGTTTCGCGGGTTTCCTCCGTGTCCAGATACTGCTCCTCGAGTATCAGACAGCTTCTCGCCCTGGTGAAGTGGACTGCAAGGTTCACGAAACCATTCCAAGAATGGATGACTAGACACGGAGAAAATCCACGGAACGCATAATCTTTATATAGAAAGCACCCGTGGAAGCCTCAAGAATATTATCAAATTCCGAAATTATTCACAGTAGGTAATATATGAAGATACTATCTTCGACGAAAAAATATACAAATAAAGTATTTTTAACATTTAACTAATATTAATGAGAAAAAAATTAATGCGATAATATTAATAAAAATGAAAATCTCAAGTAGAAACGAAAAAAAGTAACATTTTATAAAATTTTAGACTTTTGCCCGACGATGCAATACGCTGCTTAGTGGACTTTTGCGATAGCGGTGTCGAGGCGGACAGTTAACAATTGCAAAGCAACATCTCTGATTGATTAAAAACAAATGTGTGAATACAAGTTTTTTTATATAATTATCTAGTATGCTATTGTATCATTTATAAGATGTTGTACAAAATCAGGGTTGTCGACTTAAAATAAGATAGTTTTCTCTTTTCAAAATTTCAGAAACTTTCTCTACTCTACTCGATTATTCTATATATAAGAAATAATTATCTATTAATTAAATTTAATTAATCGTTGTCAACGCGCAAATGCAGGTGTTTTATATTGATAGTAATAGGTATAATATAATAAACAAATTTTTTGTACAATGTTAAAAAAAAGTCGTTACAAACGTCGTATTGCTTTCTAATGGCGTTTCAGCACAATACGTCATAAATTAGTTGCTCGGACAATAAAGTTTCGTTCTGCTTAATTACTAACAAAATTGGTATAATGTATTTATAATGCTAAACTGAGCTGTTGGTATATTATTAGATATTATTATTCTATATATTATTAATATTTGTGTTTACTATACGATAAAACATAAGGTGTGTATAATGGTCGTTTAATAATATAACATTGTCTTTATACATATGCATTTATATATATGTAAATTATGTTACGAATAGCATATACGATACACAAATAACATAATACAATTTAATAATATAAATTTTGAAGATTTGTATGTTTTGCACTTTAATCTAACGCGCATAAAGAAAGTGAAAAGGAGGATAAAGAATTATGAATATTACATGTATAGCATAAAGAAATTTATGTAACAAAAGTTGGAATTTTGGTATAAGTATTAATAATAATATATACTACGCCAAAAAATTAAAAGATCATTTACTTTGCATTATAAAAATAAACAATTTTAAAAAAAGTGCAACTTTATTAAAAATGATCATAATAAAATGGTCCAAAATGCTTGAAATCTTTAGTTTTTAGATTGTTTATTTAAATAAGATCTAATCTTAAATAAGATTTTTTATAAAGTTATACGCATACAAATTTTAAAATTTTTTACAAACTTCGCAAAATTCTAGAGTAAATTAAAAAATTTCATACAAAAGTAATTTGTAAAAGAGAAGTGCCATATTATGGTACCGCTTGACTTAGCGCCGAGACACTACCATGCCTCCAGATTAATGCTGAATGAGTTATAACCTATAATAAATTTTTGAAAAAATTTTTTTATAGTTAGGCTTTGAAATAATGTTTTATAAATGATTTAAAATCAGACAAGATCGATAATTCCTAGCGAAGCGTGATTTATAATGAAGAAAGATTAAATTTACTTTCTGTTCTCATTATGTATTTATTTTATCAAAATAATAGTTTTGTGTTTTTTGTTGTATGCTTTTTGATATTTTTGTACTTTAAATAAATTAATGATTTTTTAAAGATCTCGAGAAAATTAATTTTTAAATTAATCTAATATAATATAACCCATTAAAAAATTATTACTTACCACACATCTTAACTTAGCTTTACGAAAAGTGTGCGGCAGTCGTGCTTAGTTTTTCTGTGTGTCATATGGCCCTAAACAAATCAGCTAATTATAGTAAATAAAATAAAATAAAATAATAAGACCATAAAGATAATGACATAAGCAGTAACAAATTCAAAACGTTAGTTTGTTTACTACTAACATCTTACTACTTTTGTTTATTACTATATTTACATTTTTTTTATGTGTTATAGCCTTTAGCCCGGATCCTTATGCAGACACTGATACTTTAACATCAACCACTGATTGATGAAAAATGAATTATGGGATTTTAAATTTATCCTTATCATATTTTTTATCAGTTACGCTTTGTACATATATTAAAGCGTCTGCATGAGGAGATTCGGACTTATCAATCTAGTAATAATAGTATAAATAATAATATCTTCTCACGTCTGAGCATTGTGGTTCATTGTGTCGACAAGATACCATTAAAGACAGCTAGCCTTAAATAAATTTTCGTGATCAGTAAGACTCGAGGAGTCCAAGGATAATTAAAGAACATCATCAATTGATATAACTGATTAATTACAATTGATATATATTTACTTATTATATAGAGATGATAATTGTAGAGAAAAACATTGTAATTTTGCGGCAATATATAAAATATTATAGCATTACAAGTATGCATACTTATTTATGTAGCATTTATATAATAAAAATAAATTTAATAGTGCATTGATGGTCAAATGCACTTGGACAATAACATTAAAATTACAGTTTTAAATAAAAATCGAATTTATATGTATATATTAAGTTTTAATCATATATACATGTCTACAAAACTAATAAATTATAAAATTAGTACTATTATTAGTTTCTTACTCTTAGGTTAGATTGTTCCACCTTTCGATAAACTTTAGCTCACTGTCTTACTCTCTTATTCTTTTACTCTTTTGTTTATCCAGTAAATAAATTACCACATAGTTTATCCGAAAATGGAACAACCGATCCTTAATCACTTATATAAACAGTCATTCAAAGGATCGTCCGTCTTTAATAGTATCTCATCGTTGATGCTTGGATCCACAATTTTTTAAGAATTGAATTGTTTAAAATTCTTTCAGTCTTTGATGAAAATAAAAATCGAAGCCTAAGTCGAATGTAAGAGTAGTAGAAGCATAAATGAAGTTTTTAGGAGACGAAAATTAAAACAACGGAACGTAAAAGAAGTGTAAACATTACATTCGACTTTTATTTTACATACGACTTTTATTTTAACATTACACTCCGATTTTTATTTTCATCGGAAATGTCTGAAATCTTGAACCGGCTTTTAGCTTTAAAGATAAAAGTCATACTCTGTCTACGCATGCGCTCAATTTTATATTTTGAAATAAATCTTGGAGATAAGTACTTACTACAGCTACTAATTTATCTTTAAAACAAATTGGAAGAAATTTGAAGCGTTGTAGTAAGCAGGAGTTATGAGCAACGACCGGATAAATAAAATTTTATCTTTTTTATTATTTTATAACAAATATTATCCCTCTAACAAACTCAGCTTTTGTAAAAATAAAAATTATCAAAATACTTTTATATACAATAATTCGTCGTTTATTGCTTAAAAAAATTTTATATAATAGCACCATAATTATTCTTTATATATAATATAATGTTCATGTAATTAGCATAATTATATTGTATAACAATATAATTACACAAAGTCATGAAAACCAATGAGTTTTGTTATGCGATCCGCGCATGTAGGAATCTTTAGTTTATCTCATATACATTTTCCGATGGCCAGTTAATATGTTGATGGTCTCATGGAGATTAAGACCTCAGAATTACGTATGTAGGAGAATAATAACGCAGTATAAACTCTAGATAAAATTATATAAAATGATACAATGTAAAACATGTACATTGTAAAGTTGATGGTATAAATAAAATTAAAAACGGACAACAATATTTACAGTTGCGAGTCACAATATACACGTTTTATACTATATCAGTTTATATAATTCTCTCTTTATCTTTCCCTCCCTCCTTCCCTCCTTCCCTCCCCCTTTCCCTTTCTTTTCCTTTCTCTCCACCTCTCACTCTTCTCCCCTCTACCTCCACTATCTCACTTTTTCCCCTTCTCTTTCTAATTTTCCGTTCCCTACATCTATATTAAAATTACAACTTTTATTTTAAACAGTTATATGATGAGACATTAACATGCATAACAGACTTCTTCGATGTAGGCGTTTATTCAAAAGATTAAGATAAGATGAGAAAAATAAAAAAGTTTTAAAATTTAAAGTTTATACTTTAATTTTTCTTCTGATAAAGTTCTCTATAATAATTTATTTTTAAGTTACAGATTTTACAAAAAAAAAAACATTTCTTTTTTATAGTATAAAAAAATTGTCAAAAAATGTTTAAAATACAGATTTGTTGGAAAATGAATGAGCTTAAAAATACCATAAAATTTTGTACCAGATAGCAAATTTTCCTGATCAGCGCAATAAAATTTGTTTTCTATTTTTTAAAATCTATCCTTTAACATCTGTCATTTCTTAAATCTTTTTTGTAATTCTTTTTTTTGTTCTGCTGGTTGTTAAGAGAAATATTTGAGTTTTAATTTGAATTATTATTCATCCTAATATAATGATATTTTGCTGTGTTGTCGCTATTAAAAAATGTTACAAAATTATATTAAACTTTGATCCGTTTTTTGAGTGAGTATACTTCTTATTTGAGTGAATATACACATGAAATGATGAATAAAAAAATAATTTTGATGGCATGTACAATTATATAAGGATATAACTATTGAACGGTTTAACAGTACTACCAACCTCTAAAAGCTTGCCAATATTTTGTCTCCCGTATGCTTTTGCCTTAATATTAATTATTATTATTGAATTTTCCTGATTTATATAATTTATTTATTGTTCTTATTAAAATTCTATAATACAATAATTGAAGCGTTATTTACCCTTAAATTTCTAGATTTTAATACTGACTTTTTTTCTCGAAATAAAATTTAAAATGTCTCTTATTAAATATATTTTTTAATTTAATTTAATAACTCTTCAAAATAAGATACAAACGATATGTAAAAACTTAAAATAATCTAATATTTTTATTTATTTTATCTTTCTTTATCTTTATCCAGTAGATATATATTTAATGTACGACAAGACATTAAAATAAGGCCATTTCTTCATTCTATCTTTTACTTATAACAACTTGAATAATGTTTTTACTAAAATTCATTTAACATTAAAATCATTTTCAGTCATAAAATATATTGTAGTATGCATTATATACTTTGTATTTTTTAAATAAACTGCAAGGCATTTAGGGTTCATAGCAAATCGATACCGATTTATTAAAATTTCTACATAACATACTTCTAACATATTTCTACATAATATATTTCTAACATATGTTTATTTAGTCTATTGCTATTCTCTACATCTAAATATTCAATTATTAAAAATTGGAGCAAATAAAAAACACATATATGAAATTCTCTCTAGTTGTTGTATTATATAAACACATTGCGAAAGCCTTATAAACACGGCCCTGAGAACAAGTTTAAGATTTCGCCGACAGTTCGTTCCTGGATATCTGCCAGGACACATATATCTTACATCTATACAGTTAATTTAAATTTATCTTTGCTTTTATTCGATAATTGATCTCGTGCTGGACTTTGCTTGAATGGGGGGAAAAACAAATACATTTAAATATAAATACATATATGATAAAGTACAGTTGTTACATAGCCGATCGATCGTTGCAAACGTCTGTAATTAGGTAGGTATAGTCGAGCTTGTCGCAGGCGTATTCGTCAGTTCTCACTTTCATTGTTGGAAGAAAACATGTTCTACTTACTATATAGTTTCTACGCAACAGTCCGGAAAAGCATAGTTAAAGTGTAATCTCGTAATCTGGAAAATTCAAATCAAACGCAAGCATATGTTCGAAAAATTTTTTGTCATAAACTGAAATTTTATACAACATTTCTAAAAATATATATATATATAT